>NC_067443.1:9347329-9426723 GCF_009764475.1 Pristis pectinata | reverse complement strand
TACCCTAACCCTAACCCTAACCCTAACCCTAACCCTAACCCTAACCCTAACCCTAACCCTAACCCTAACCCTAACCCTAACCCTAACCCTAACCCTAACCCTAACCCTAACCCTAACCCTAACCCTAACCCTAACCCTAACCCTAACCCTAACCCTAACCCTAACCCTAACCCTAACCCTAACCCTAACCCTAACCCTAACCCTAACCCTAACCCTAACCCTAACCCTAACCCTAACCCTAACCCTAACCCTAACCCTAACCCTAACCCTAACCCTAACCCTAACCCTAACCCTAACCCTAACCCTAACCCTAACCCTAACCCTAACCCTAACCCTAACCCTAACCCTAACCCTAACCCTAACCCTAACCCTAACCCTAACCCTAACCCTAACCCTAACCCTAACCCTAACCCTAACCCTAACCCTAACCCTAACCCTAACCCTAACCCTAACCCTAACCCTAACCCTAACCCTAACCCTAACCCTAACCCTAACCCTAACCCTAACCCTAACCCTAACCCTAACCCTAACCCTAACCCTAACCCTAACCCTAACCCTAACCCTAACCCTAACCCTAACCCTAACCCTAACCCTAACCCTAACCCTAACCCTAACCCTAACCCTAACCCTAACCCTAACCCTAACCCTAACCCTAACCCTAACCCTAACCCTAACCCTAACCCTAACCCTAACCCTAACCCTAACCCTAACCCTAACCCTAACCCTAACCCTAACCCTAACCCTAACCCTAACCCTAACCCTAACCCTAACCCTAACCCTAACCCTAACCCTAACCCTAACCCTAACCCTAACCCTAACCCTAACCCTAACCCTAACCCTAACCCTAACCCTAACCCTAACCCTAACCCTAACCCTAACCCTAACCCTAACCCTAACCCTAACCCTAACCCTAACCCTAACCCTAACCCTAACCCTAACCCTAACCCTAACCCTAACCCTAACCCTAACCCTAACCCTAACCCTAACCCTAACCCTAACCCTAACCCTAACCCTAACCCTAACCCTAACCCTAACCCTAACCCTAACCCTAACCCTAACCCTAACCCTAACCCTAACCCTAACCCTAACCCTAACCCTAACCCTAACCCTAACCCTAACCCTAACCCTAACCCTAACCCTAACCCTAACCCTAACCCTAACCCTAACCCTAACCCTAACCCTAACCCTAACCCTAACCCTAACCCTAACCCTAACCCTAACCCTAACCCTAACCCTAACCCTAACCCTAACCCTAACCCTAACCCTAACCCTAACCCTAACCCTAACCCTAACCCTAACCCTAACCCTAACCCTAACCCTAACCCTAACCCTAACCCTAACCCTAACCCTAACCCTAACCCTAACCCTAACCCTAACCCTAACCCTAACCCTAACCCTAACCCTAACCCTAACCCTAACCCTAACCCTAACCCTAACCCTAACCCTAACCCTAACCCTAACCCTAACCCTAACCCTAACCCTAACCCTAACCCTAACCCTAACCCTAACCCTAACCCTAACCCTAACCCTAACCCTAACCCTAACCCTAACCCTAACCCTAACCCTAACCCTAACCCTAACCCTAACCCTAACCCTAACCCTAACCCTAACCCTAACCCTAACCCTAACCCTAACCCTAACCCTAACCCTAACCCTAACCCTAACCCTAACCCTAACCCTAACCCTAACCCTAACCCTAACCCTAACCCTAACCCTAACCCTAACCCTAACCCTAACCCTAACCCTAACCCTAACCCTAACCCTAACCCTAACCCTAACCCTAACCCTAACCCTAACCCTAACCCTAACCCTAACCCTAACCCTAACCCTAACCCTAACCCTAACCCTAACCCTAACCCTAACCCTAACCCTAACCCTAACCCTAACCCTAACCCTAACCCTAACCCTAACCCTAACCCTAACCCTAACCCTAACCCTAACCCTAACCCTAACCCTAACCCTAACCCTAACCCTAACCCTAACCCTAACCCTAACCCTAACCCTAACCCTAACCCTAACCCTAACCCTAACCCTAACCCTAACCCTAACCCTAACCCTAACCCTAACCCTAACCCTAACCCTAACCCTAACCCTAACCCTAACCCTAACCCTAACCCTAACCCTAACCCTAACCCTAACCCTAACCCTAACCCTAACCCTAACCCTAACCCTAACCCTAACCCTAACCCTAACCCTAACCCTAACCCTAACCCTAACCCTAACCCTAACCCTAACCCTAACCCTAACCCTAACCCTAACCCTAACCCTAACCCTAACCCTAACCCTAACCCTAACCCTAACCCTAACCCTAACCCTAACCCTAACCCTAACCCTAACCCTAACCCTAACCCTAACCCTAACCCTAACCCTAACCCTAACCCTAACCCTAACCCTAACCCTAACCCTAACCCTAACCCTAACCCTAACCCTAACCCTAACCCTAACCCTAACCCTAACCCTAACCCTAACCCTAACCCTAACCCTAACCCTAACCCTAACCCTAACCCTAACCCTAACCCTAACCCTAACCCTAACCCTAACCCTAACCCTAACCCTAACCCTAACCCTAACCCTAACCCTAACCCTAACCCTAACCCTAACCCTAACCCTAACCCTAACCCTAACCCTAACCCTAACCCTAACCCTAACCCTAACCCTAACCCTAACCCTAACCCTAACCCTAACCCTAACCCTAACCCTAACCCTAACCCTAACCCTAACCCTAACCCTAACCCTAACCCTAACCCTAACCCTAACCCTAACCCTAACCCTAACCCTAACCCTAACCCTAACCCTAACCCTAACCCTAACCCTAACCCTAACCCTAACCCTAACCCTAACCCTAACCCTAACCCTAACCCTAACCCTAACCCTAACCCTAACCCTAACCCTAACCCTAACCCTAACCCTAACCCTAACCCTAACCCTAACCCTAACCCTAACCCTAACCCTAACCCTAACCCTAACCCTAACCCTAACCCTAACCCTAACCCTAACCCTAACCCTAACCCTAACCCTAACCCTAACCCTAACCCTAACCCTAACCCTAACCCTAACCCTAACCCTAACCCTAACCCTAACCCTAACCCTAACCCTAACCCTAACCCTAACCCTAACCCTAACCCTAACCCTAACCCTAACCCTAACCCTAACCCTAACCCTAACCCTAACCCTAACCCTAACCCTAACCCTAACCCTAACCCTAACCCTAACCCTAACCCTAACCCTAACCCTAACCCTAACCCTAACCCTAACCCTAACCCTAACCCTAACCCTAACCCTAACCCTAACCCTAACCCTAACCCTAACCCTAACCCTAACCCTAACCCTAACCCTAACCCTAACCCTAACCCTAACCCTAACCCTAACCCTAACCCTAACCCTAACCCTAACCCTAACCCTAACCCTAACCCTAACCCTAACCCTAACCCTAACCCTAACCCTAACCCTAACCCTAACCCTAACCCTAACCCTAACCCTAACCCTAACCCTAACCCTAACCCTAACCCTAACCCTAACCCTAACCCTAACCCTAACCCTAACCCTAACCCTAACCCTAACCCTAACCCTAACCCTAACCCTAACCCTAACCCTAACCCTAACCCTAACCCTAACCCTAACCCTAACCCTAACCCTAACCCTAACCCTAACCCTAACCCTAACCCTAACCCTAACCCTAACCCTAACCCTAACCCTAACCCTAACCCTAACCCTAACCCTAACCCTAACCCTAACCCTAACCCTAACCCTAACCCTAACCCTAACCCTAACCCTAACCCTAACCCTAACCCTAACCCTAACCCTAACCCTAACCCTAACCCTAACCCTAACCCTAACCCTAACCCTAACCCTAACCCTAACCCTAACCCTAACCCTAACCCTAACCCTAACCCTAACCCTAACCCTAACCCTAACCCTAACCCTAACCCTAACCCTAACCCTAACCCTAACCCTAACCCTAACCCTAACCCTAACCCTAACCCTAACCCTAACCCTAACCCTAACCCTAACCCTAACCCTAACCCTAACCCTAACCCTAACCCTAACCCTAACCCTAACCCTAACCCTAACCCTAACCCTAACCCTAACCCTAACCCTAACCCTAACCCTAACCCTAACCCTAACCCTAACCCTAACCCTAACCCTAACCCTAACCCTAACCCTAACCCTAACCCTAACCCTAACCCTAACCCTAACCCTAACCCTAACCCTAACCCTAACCCTAACCCTAACCCTAACCCTAACCCTAACCCTAACCCTAACCCTAACCTAACCCTAACCCTAACCCTAACCCTAACCCTAACCCTAACCCTAACCCTAACCCTAACCCTAACCCTAACCCTAACCCTAACCCTAACCCTAACCCTAACCCTAACCCTAACCCTAACCCTAACCCTAACCCTAACCCTAACCCTAACCCTAACCCTAACCCTAACCCTAACCCTAACCCTAACCCTAACCCTAACCCTAACCCTAACCCTAACCCTAACCCTAACCCTAACCCTAACCCTAACCCTAACCCTAACCCTAACCCTAACCCTAACCCTAACCCTAACCCTAACCCTAACCCTAACCCTAACCCTAACCCTAACCCTAACCCTAACCCTAACCCTAACCCTAACCCTAACCCTAACCCTAACCCTAACCCTAACCCTAACCCTAACCCTAACCCTAACCCTAACCCTAACCCTAACCCTAACCCTAACCCTAACCCTAACCCTAACCCTAACCCTAACCCTAACCCTAACCCTAACCCTAACCCTAACCCTAACCCTAACCCTAACCCTAACCCTAACCCTAACCCTAACCCTAACCCTAACCCTAACCCTAACCCTAACCCTAACCCTAACCCTAACCCTAACCCTAACCCTAACCCTAACCCTAACCCTAACCCTAACCCTAACCCTAACCCTAACCCTAACCCTAACCCTAACCCTAACCCTAACCCTAACCCTAACCCTAACCCTAACCCTAACCCTAACCCTAACCCTAACCCTAACCCTAACCCTAACCCTAACCCTAACCCTAACCCTAACCCTAACCCTAACCCTAACCCTAACCCTAACCCTAACCCTAACCCTAACCCTAACCCTAACCCTAACCCTAACCCTAACCCTAACCCTAACCCTAACCCTAACCCTAACCCTAACCCTAACCCTAACCCTAACCCTAACCCTAACCCTAACCCTAACCCTAACCCTAACCCTAACCCTAACCCTAACCCTAACCCTAACCCTAACCCTAACCCTAACCCTAACCCTAACCCTAACCCTAACCCTAACCCTAACCCTAACCCTAACCCTAACCCTAACCCTAACCCTAACCCTAACCCTAACCCTAACCCTAACCCTAACCCTAACCCTAACCCTAACCCTAACCCTAACCCTAACCCTAACCCTAACCCTAACCCTAACCCTAACCCTAACCCTAACCCTAACCCTAACCCTAACCCTAACCCTAACCCTAACCCTAACCCTAACCCTAACCCTAACCCTAACCCTAACCCTAACCCTAACCCTAACCCTAACCCTAACCCTAACCCTAACCCTAACCCTAACCCTAACCCTAACCCTAACCCTAACCCTAACCCTAACCCTAACCCTAACCCTAACCCTAACCCTAACCCTAACCCTAACCCTAACCCTAACCCTAACCCTAACCCTAACCCTAACCCTAACCCTAACCCTAACCCTAACCCTAACCCTAACCCTAACCCTAACCCTAACCCTAACCCTAACCCTAACCCTAACCCTAACCCTAACCCTAACCCTAACCCTAACCCTAACCCTAACCCTAACCCTAACCCTAACCCTAACCCTAACCCTAACCCTAACCCTAACCCTAACCCTAACCCTAACCCTAACCCTAACCCTAACCCTAACCCTAACCCTAACCCTAACCCTAACCCTAACCCTAACCCTAACCCTAACCCTAACCCTAACCCTAACCCTAACCCTAACCCTAACCCTAACCCTAACCCTAACCCTAACCCTAACCCTAACCCTAACCCTAACCCTAACCCTAACCCTAACCCTAACCCTAACCCTAACCCTAACCCTAACCCTAACCCTAACCCTAACCCTAACCCTAACCCTAACCCTAACCCTAACCCTAACCCTAACCCTAACCCTAACCCTAACCCTAACCCTAACCCTAACCCTAACCCTAACCCTAACCCTAACCCTAACCCTAACCCTAACCCTAACCCTAACCCTAACCCTAACCCTAACCCTAACCCTAACCCTAACCCTAACCCTAACCCTAACCCTAACCCTAACCCTAACCCTAACCCTAACCCTAACCCTAACCCTAACCCTAACCCTAACCCTAACCCTAACCCTAACCCTAACCCTAACCCTAACCCTAACCCTAACCCTAACCCTAACCCTAACCCTAACCCTAACCCTAACCCTAACCCTAACCCTAACCCTAACCCTAACCCTAACCCTAACCCTAACCCTAACCCTAACCCTAACCCTAACCCTAACCCTAACCCTAACCCTAACCCTAACCCTAACCCTAACCCTAACCCTAACCCTAACCCTAACCCTAACCCTAACCCTAACCCTAACCCTAACCCTAACCCTAACCCTAACCCTAACCCTAACCCTAACCCTAACCCTAACCCTAACCCTAACCCTAACCCTAACCCTAACCCTAACCCTAACCCTAACCCTAACCCTAACCCTAACCCTAACCCTAACCCTAACCCTAACCCTAACCCTAACCCTAACCCTAACCCTAACCCTAACCCTAACCCTAACCCTAACCCTAACCCTAACCCTAACCCTAACCCTAACCCTAACCCTAACCCTAACCCTAACCCTAACCCTAACCCTAACCCTAACCCTAACCCTAACCCTAACCCTAACCCTAACCCTAACCCTAACCCTAACCCTAACCCTAACCCTAACCCTAACCCTAACCCTAACCCTAACCCTAACCCTAACCCTAACCCTAACCCTAACCCTAACCCTAACCCTAACCCTAACCCTAACCCTAACCCTAACCCTAACCCTAACCCTAACCCTAACCCTAACCCTAACCCTAACCCTAACCCTAACCCTAACCCTAACCCTAACCCTAACCCTAACCCTAACCCTAACCCTAACCCTAACCCTAACCCTAACCCTAACCCTAACCCTAACCCTAACCCTAACCCTAACCCTAACCCTAACCCTAACCCTAACCCTAACCCTAACCCTAACCCTAACCCTAACCCTAACCCTAACCCTAACCCTAACCCTAACCCTAACCCTAACCCTAACCCTAACCCTAACCCTAACCCTAACCCTAACCCTAACCCTAACCCTAACCCTAACCCTAACCCTAACCCTAACCCTAACCCTAACCCTAACCCTAACCCTAACCCTAACCCTAACCCTAACCCTAACCCTAACCCTAACCCTAACCCTAACCCTAACCCTAACCCTAACCCTAACCCTAACCCTAACCCTAACCCTAACCCTAACCCTAACCCTAACCCTAACCCTAACCCTAACCCTAACCCTAACCCTAACCCTAACCCTAACCCTAACCCTAACCCTAACCCTAACCCTAACCCTAACCCTAACCCTAACCCTAACCCTAACCCTAACCCTAACCCTAACCCTAACCCTAACCCTAACCCTAACCCTAACCCTAACCCTAACCCTAACCCTAACCCTAACCCTAACCCTAACCCTAACCCTAACCCTAACCCTAACCCTAACCCTAACCCTAACCCTAACCCTAACCCTAACCCTAACCCTAACCCTAACCCTAACCCTAACCCTAACCCTAACCCTAACCCTAACCCTAACCCTAACCCTAACCCTAACCCTAACCCTAACCCTAACCCTAACCCTAACCCTAACCCTAACCCTAACCCTAACCCTAACCCTAACCCTAACCCTAACCCTAACCCTAACCCTAACCCTAACCCTAACCCTAACCCTAACCCTAACCCTAACCCTAACCCTAACCCTAACCCTAACCCTAACCCTAACCCTAACCCTAACCCTAACCCTAACCCTAACCCTAACCCTAACCCTAACCCTAACCCTAACCCTAACCCTAACCCTAACCCTAACCCTAACCCTAACCCTAACCCTAACCCTAACCCTAACCCTAACCCTAACCCTAACCCTAACCCTAACCCTAACCCTAACCCTAACCCTAACCCTAACCCTAACCCTAACCCTAACCCTAACCCTAACCCTAACCCTAACCCTAACCCTAACCCTAACCCTAACCCTAACCCTAACCCTAACCCTAACCCTAACCCTAACCCTAACCCTAACCCTAACCC
Organism: Pristis pectinata; assembly: GCF_009764475.1. Lineage (NCBI taxonomy): Eukaryota > Metazoa > Chordata > Chondrichthyes > Rhinopristiformes > Pristidae > Pristis > Pristis pectinata. The sequence continues at coordinate 9,418,433 of NC_067443.1, read as the reverse complement.
TAACCCTAACCCTAACCCTAACCCTAACCCTAACCCTAACCCTAACCCTAACCCTAACCCTAACCCTAACCCTAACCCTAACCCTAACCCTAACCCTAACCCTAACCCTAACCCTAACCCTAACCCTAACCCTAACCCTAACCCTAACCCTAACCCTAACCCTAACCCTAACCCTAACCCTAACCCTAACCCTAACCCTAACCCTAACCCTAACCCTAACCCTAACCCTAACCCTAACCCTAACCCTAACCCTAACCCTAACCCTAACCCTAACCCTAACCCTAACCCTAACCCTAACCCTAACCCTAACCCTAACCCTAACCCTAACCCTAACCCTAACCCTAACCCTAACCCTAACCCTAACCCTAACCCTAACCCTAACCCTAACCCTAACCCTAACCCTAACCCTAACCCTAACCCTAACCCTAACCCTAACCCTAACCCTAACCCTAACCCTAACCCTAACCCTAACCCTAACCCTAACCCTAACCCTAACCCTAACCCTAACCCTAACCCTAACCCTAACCCTAACCCTAACCCTAACCCTAACCCTAACCCTAACCCTAACCCTAACCCTAACCCTAACCCTAACCCTAACCCTAACCCTAACCCTAACCCTAACCCTAACCCTAACCCTAACCCTAACCCTAACCCTAACCCTAACCCTAACCCTAACCCTAACCCTAACCCTAACCCTAACCCTAACCCTAACCCTAACCCTAACCCTAACCCTAACCCTAACCCTAACCCTAACCCTAACCCTAACCCTAACCCTAACCCTAACCCTAACCCTAACCCTAACCCTAACCCTAACCATAACCCTAACCCTAACCCTAACCCTAACCCTAACCCTAACCCTAACCCTAACCCTAACCCTAACCCTAACCCTAACCCTAACCCTAACCCTAACCCTAACCCTAACCCTAACCCTAACCCTAACCCTAACCCTAACCCTAACCCTAACCCTAACCCTAACCCTAACCCTAACCCTAACCCTAACCCTAACCCTAACCCTAACCCTAACCCTAACCCTAACCCTAACCCTAACCCTAACCCTAACCCTAACCCTAACCCTAACCCTAACCCTAACCCTAACCCTAACCCTAACCCTAACCCTAACCCTAACCCTAACCCTAACCCTAACCCTAACCCTAACCCTAACCCTAACCCTAACCCTAACCCTAACCCTAACCCTAACCCTAACCCTAACCCTAACCCTAACCCTAACCCTAACCCTAACCCTAACCCTAACCCTAACCCTAACCCTAACCCTAACCCTAACCCTAACCCTAACCCTAACCCTAACCCTAACCCTAACCCTAACCCTAACCCTAACCCTAACCCTAACCCTAACCCTAACCCTAACCCTAACCCTAACCCTAACCCTAACCCTAACCCTAACCCTAACCCTAACCCTAACCCTAACCCTAACCCTAACCCTAACCCTAACCCTAACCCTAACCCTAACCCTAACCCTAACCCTAACCCTAACCCTAACCCTAACCCTAACCCTAACCCTAACCCTAACCCTAACCCTAACCCTAACCCTAACCCTAACCCTAACCCTAACCCTAACCCTAACCCTAACCCTAACCCTAACCCTAACCCTAACCCTAACCCTAACCCTAACCCTAACCCTAACCCTAACCCTAACCCTAACCCTAACCCTAACCCTAACCCTAACCCTAACCCTAACCCTAACCCTAACCCTAACCCTAACCCTAACCCTAACCCTAACCCTAACCCTAACCCTAACCCTAACCCTAACCCTAACCCTAACCCTAACCCTAACCCTAACCCTAACCCTAACCCTAACCCTAACCCTAACCCTAACCCTAACCCTAACCCTAACCCTAACCCTAACCCTAACCCTAACCCTAACCCTAACCCTAACCCTAACCCTAACCCTAACCCTAACCCTAACCCTAACCCTAACCCTAACCCTAACCCTAACCCTAACCCTAACCCTAACCCTAACCCTAACCCTAACCCTAACCCTAACCCTAACCCTAACCCTAACCCTAACCCTAACCCTAACCCTAACCCTAACCCTAACCCTAACCCTAACCCTAACCCTAACCCTAACCCTAACCCTAACCCTAACCCTAACCCTAACCCTAACCCTAACCCTAACCCTAACCCTAACCCTAACCCTAACCCTAACCCTAACCCTAACCCTAACCCTAACCCTAACCCTAACCCTAACCCTAACCCTAACCCTAACCCTAACCCTAACCCTAACCCTAACCCTAACCCTAACCCTAACCCTAACCCTAACCCTAACCCTAACCCTAACCCTAACCCTAACCCTAACCCTAACCCTAACCCTAACCCTAACCCTAACCCTAACCCTAACCCTAACCCTAACCCTAACCCTAACCCTAACCCTAACCCTAACCCTAACCCTAACCCTAACCCTAACCCTAACCCTAACCCTAACCCTAACCCTAACCCTAACCCTAACCCTAACCCTAACCCTAACCCTAACCCTAACCCTAACCCTAACCCTAACCCTAACCCTAACCCTAACCCTAACCCTAACCCTAACCCTAACCCTAACCCTAACCCTAACCCTAACCCTAACCCTAACCCTAACCCTAACCCTAACCCTAACCCTAACCCTAACCCTAACCCTAACCCTAACCCTAACCCTAACCCTAACCCTAACCCTAACCCTAACCCTAACCCTAACCCTAACCCTAACCCTAACCCTAACCCTAACCCTAACCCTAACCCTAACCCTAACCCTAACCCTAACCCTAACCCTAACCCTAACCCTAACCCTAACCCTAACCCTAACCCTAACCCTAACCCTAACCCTAACCCTAACCCTAACCCTAACCCTAACCCTAACCCTAACCCTAACCCTAACCCTAACCCTAACCCTAACCCTAACCCTAACCCTAACCCTAACCCTAACCCTAACCCTAACCCTAACCCTAACCCTAACCCTAACCCTAACCCTAACCCTAACCCTAACCCTAACCCTAACCCTAACCCTAACCCTAACCCTAACCCTAACCCTAACCCTAACCCTAACCCTAACCCTAACCCTAACCCTAACCCTAACCCTAACCCTAACCCTAACCCTAACCCTAACCCTAACCCTAACCCTAACCCTAACCCTAACCCTAACCCTAACCCTAACCCTAACCCTAACCCTAACCCTAACCCTAACCCTAACCCTAACCCTAACCCTAACCCTAACCCTAACCCTAACCCTAACCCTAACCCTAACCCTAACCCTAACCCTAACCCTAACCCTAACCCTAACCCTAACCCTAACCCTAACCCTAACCCTAACCCTAACCCTAACCCTAACCCTAACCCTAACCCTAACCCTAACCCTAACCCTAACCCTAACCCTAACCCTAACCCTAACCCTAACCCTAACCCTAACCCTAACCCTAACCCTAACCCTAACCCTAACCCTAACCCTAACCCTAACCCTAACCCTAACCCTAACCCTAACCCTAACCCTAACCCTAACCCTAACCCTAACCCTAACCCTAACCCTAACCCTAACCCTAACCCTAACCCTAACCCTAACCCTAACCCTAACCCTAACCCTAACCCTAACCCTAACCCTAACCCTAACCCTAACCCTAACCCTAACCCTAACCCTAACCCTAACCCTAACCCTAACCCTAACCCTAACCCTAACCCTAACCCTAACCCTAACCCTAACCCTAACCCTAACCCTAACCCTAACCCTAACCCTAACCCTAACCCTAACCCTAACCCTAACCCTAACCCTAACCCTAACCCTAACCCTAACCCTAACCCTAACCCTAACCCTAACCCTAACCCTAACCCTAACCCTAACCCTAACCCTAACCCTAACCCTAACCCTAACCCTAACCCTAACCCTAACCCTAACCCTAACCCTAACCCTAACCCTAACCCTAACCCTAACCCTAACCCTAACCCTAACCCTAACCCTAACCCTAACCCTAACCCTAACCCTAACCCTAACCCTAACCCTAACCCTAACCCTAACCCTAACCCTAACCCTAACCCTAACCCTAACCCTAACCCTAACCCTAACCCTAACCCTAACCCTAACCCTAACCCTAACCCTAACCCTAACCCTAACCCTAACCCTAACCCTAACCCTAACCCTAACCCTAACCCTAACCCTAACCCTAACCCTAACCCTAACCCTAACCCTAACCCTAACCCTAACCCTAACCCTAACCCTAACCCTAACCCTAACCCTAACCCTAACCCTAACCCTAACCCTAACCCTAACCCTAACCCTAACCCTAACCCTAACCCTAACCCTAACCCTAACCCTAACCCTAACCCTAACCCTAACCCTAACCCTAACCCTAACCCTAACCCTAACCCTAACCCTAACCCTAACCCTAACCCTAACCCTAACCCTAACCCTAACCCTAACCCTAACCCTAACCCTAACCCTAACCCTAACCCTAACCCTAACCCTAACCCTAACCCTAACCCTAACCCTAACCCTAACCCTAACCCTAACCCTAACCCTAACCCTAACCCTAACCCTAACCCTAACCCTAACCCTAACCCTAACCCTAACCCTAACCCTAACCCTAACCCTAACCCTAACCCTAACCCTAACCCTAACCCTAACCCTAACCCTAACCCTAACCCTAACCCTAACCCTAACCCTAACCCTAACCCTAACCCTAACCCTAACCCTAACCCTAACCCTAACCCTAACCCTAACCCTAACCCTAACCCTAACCCTAACCCTAACCCTAACCCTAACCCTAACCCTAACCCTAACCCTAACCCTAACCCTAACCCTAACCCTAACCCTAACCCTAACCCTAACCCTAACCCTAACCCTAACCCTAACCCTAACCCTAACCCTAACCCTAACCCTAACCCTAACCCTAACCCTAACCCTAACCCTAACCCTAACCCTAACCCCTAACCCTAACCCTAACCCTAACCCTAACCCTAACCCTCTAACGCTAACCCTAACCCTAACACTAACCCTAACCCTCTAACCCTAACCCTAACCCTAACCCTCTAACCCTAACCCTAACCCTAACCCTAACCCTAACCCTAACCCTAACCCTAACCCTAACCCTAACCCTCTAACCCTAACCCTAACCCTAACCCTAACCCTAACCCTCTAACCCTAACCCTAACCCTAACCCTAACCCTAACCTACTTCTTAACCCTACTTCTTAACCCTACTTCTTAACCCTACTTCTTAACCCTACTTCTACTTCTTAACCCTACTTCTACTTCTTAACCCTACTTCTACTTCTTAACCCTACCTCTTCTTCTTAACCCTACCTCTTCTTCTTAACCCTACCTCTACTTCTTAACCCTACTTCTAAACCCTACTTCTACTTCTTAACCCTACTTCTGTTCTGCACACATTGCAGCTCTTTGTTATTCACAGTTGGTTAATTATTAACAGTCAGTTTTACAACATCATTTCACACCTTGCATTTTAGCAACATATTTGCATTTCATTTTCTCATGTTCTGCAGGTTTTTCTTAAACAACATGTTTGTTCTTCATTACAAATCACAAAACAAAACTGGTTTCATTTCACATTCCATCAGTTTTGCAAAAGGCAATGTTTTTCCAGCTTATGTTTATTAAAATTTTCCACTTTATATGGTACATTGCTGAAACAGTTTTTCCATTAACACATTCCCTTTATTATGCTTTTTCTCAGTTTTGTCTTATTACATATTCCCTGAATCATTTTACTGATTTACCCTGAACTGTGTTGATTCTCATTCACCAAAATAGTTTTTTAATACTCCAGTTCTTTTTCTAAAATACACATTTTGTTAACACTTTACTTTATTCATCCCTCACACATTTAAAATGTTGCATCTGATTATTTTGCCCAGACACACAACGTTATCATTCATCTCCCCAGTTGTTTGTTCACACCTTTCCAACGACCATTTTAAAATCAAGTTCCAAAAGATTAACTTTACCCTGACAGTTTTGTGTTCATTGTTCTCACGTTTCCCACAAGTTATAACACCTTATTGTGTATTTTTGTCAACACATTTCAGAAGTTTGTGTTTTGGTTTTGAACACGTTCCGTTTTTATTCACTCCCACCCACATACCATTCCAAATGTGTATTTAATAACACATTTCCTAACACATTAATAACCGCTGTTGCATATTCCAACAGATTACACAGTGCATTTTTATATCACGTTCCTCAATTTATTCATTTTTCACACATTCCACAATTCCCAAAGTTTTCATTTTTGACACATTGCAGAGGTTGTTTTTATTGAACATTTCACAATACACATTACCCAGAAACTTTATGGTTTAACACATTCCCCAAGTGACAGCTGAATTTTCCAACACAAAACGTTCCCAGAAAATAGGGTATTTCCCCCCCCACACTGTTTAACAATCCCTAAAGTTTATTTTCATGACGTTTCCAAGCAGTGTTTTTAAACCAGTCCTCCATTCATTGTTCACACATTTCCAACAGATTGTGTCTTTTGCACATTCCCAACAGATTGTGTCTTTTGCACATTCCCCAACGGTGTTTTTACAACATAGCCCCATGTTCCAGTTTGTGTCTAGTTTGGTGACATGTAGTTTTGTTAATACATTCTGCAATTGTTCCTATTTACAACATTCAACACACTGAAAACAATCCCCGTGCACCATCAAAAGAAAACATTGCTGCAGGTTTAAACTGATTCCCCAATCAATCAGTCTGTGTATTCCTGTTAACATTCCCCAAGAGCAGTTTGTTTGTGACATTTCCCCCAGTCAGTTTGTGTGTTCCATCACATTTCCCCATTTCGTTTATTCATTCTTCACACGTGCCCAACATTGTATTTACCATTTGCCGAACAGCAGTCTTTGATTGTACATCCCCCAACAGTTCTTAATACTTTACACAAAGAGCCGTTTTCCATTACACATTTTCCAGAGGGTTTATTATACACATTCCTTAAAAAATTTTAATAACACATTTACACATGGCAGTTTTGTTGCAGTACTCATTCCCTGAATAGTTTAACTACATTCCAAAAAACATTGTGACAGTTTTTAATGACACATTCTTCAAGCAACAGCTTGTTTGTATTTCATGACAGATGCTGCAGTGTGCACATTTATTGTGTCATTTCCCACTGTTCATGTTTCCATTAACACATCCCCTTGTTTGTTCACACATTCTGCATTTATTGCACTTCCCCAAAAACCAGCACTTTAAAATTCACACATTCCCCCGTTGCAGTACACCTTCCCTACAGTTTAAACCAGTTCCAAACACCAGTTTTCATATTCCCTAACAGCTTGTGTTCATTGTTCACACGTTTGCAAAGCAGCTTCATAACACTCTCGTTTATTAAAAACACATTACCCAAAGCTGCATTTTTGCTGTAGCACAGCCCCATACAATAGTTTTCCTTTACACATTATACAACACCCTAAATCACTCAAGAATGCATTTTTGTTTCATTATGTATTCCAAAGTTTTTTTGGGAAGTCTTTGCACATTTCCCACCAGCTGGTGTATTTACACATTCCAAGTTTTATAGGCACATTGGCAAAACAGTTTATGACATCTGTGCATTCGTGACATTTGCCAACAATTTTTATGAACATATTCCCTTATTTATTCATCCACCCCCACACATTCTAAGCACTGCAGCTTGTTTTTTGTACGCATTCCAAGTAAAGCAAATTCCCCAGTTGTTTCATTACGCATTCACTTTCAGCTTTAAACTATGTTCACAGAAGCAGTTCAAATATTTCCCCAACAGCTTATGTTCATTATTCACTTTCCCAAAATAGTTTCATTAACACACCCAGTTTGTTTGCATTAAAAACACATTCAAGCAATGGGTTAACACTCACCTGTGTTTCTCAGTTGTTTATTTCACTTTGTTTTTTTCCCCGTTTTTATTAACACATCCTCGTTACTTAATTTGGCACATCTACCAAAAAACAGCATCTTAAGCTTTCCCCAAACAGCACTTTAAAGTCACACATTCCACAAACTTTTAAAACGCTGTTTCCAAAACACACACAAAATGATTTTTTTTTAAAAAAAACACATTCCCAATAGCCTGTGTTCATTATTCACATTCCCCAGAATAGTTTTATGACACTCCAGTTTGGGAGTATTAACACAGTCACAATTTAAGAGTTTATTAGCACATTTTGTTCATTTTTCCATATTCTCAACAGTTGGTGTGTATTTACTATACATCCCCCAAAGTGTGGTATTTTTATTCAGATGACACAAAGTTTCCATTAACGTATTCCAGGTTTGTGTTTCTTATGACACATTCCCAAATAGTTTTAATTGCATTCCCCAAGCACAGCTATTTATTACACTTAACTATGCACTTATAATCACACTTACAATTCACAGCAATTTCATTTCACTTCACATCTCCTGAAGTGCTACAAAAACATGTTCCCAAAGTTTACTTTGAAACAGCTTGTTTATTACATATCCCTCAAAGAAACTTCATTTCCAAGTTTACTCAGTGTTTAACACATCCCTTTTTACTTTTCCCCACACATTCCCCATTTAGGTTCTCATTCCACAATCCCCAACCATTCGTTGGCACAGTACTCAGTTTGTGTTCGTGTTTCATTTAACGCATCCCAAATTATACATCTATTTTTTGCATATGCCAGTTTGTTTACTACAGTCTCTAAATGGTTTTCCAAACCATGTTGCAGAAACATGACATGCTCTCCAACAGCTTATGTTCATTATTCACACTCCAAGCAGTGTGTCTGTTTTCCCCTAAACAATTTTTTTAAAAAAAACACCTTGCCCAAAACAGCAGTTTTCCATTACACATCCCCAGTTTTCTTCATTACACATTCCCTAAAACACCTGTCACTCAAACAGCATTTTTGTTTGATCACACATTCCCCAATTTGTAAACAAGTTTCCAAAACACAAGTCTTTACCATTTCCCAACAGCTGAATGAGTATTTACTCATTCCAAGTTTAATGGACATGTTGCCTGAGCAACAGTTCATGACACCCCCAGTTTGCGCATTTATGGCATTTTCAGTTTTTATTAACAGTCTCTTATTCATTTATTATCTCCACACACACTCCAAACATTGCAGTTTATTACACTTTCCCAACTTCAAAACATTTGAACAGTTGTTTCTTTAAACATTCCCCAGCTTTTTAAACGACATCCCCAAAGAAGTTTAAATGCTTCCTAGCAGCTTGTTCATTCACACATTCCCCAGTTTTATAAACACCCCAGTTTGTATGGATTTAAAACACACAAATTTAACACATTTCCCAGTTTGTCTTTAACATGTACCCTTATTTTTTCATTCCTCCCCCCACAGTTTGTATTTACTATACATTCCCCAAACAGTATTTTATACACATTCCAACAGTTCTTTGGCATATTACCAGAAAGAGTGCAATTTTTTAAACTAAGTCTGTGCACATTTCTTATGCCATGTTGCCAAAACAGTGTTCCATGATGCATTCCCTGGCAGTTGATTCACTGATTTTCTACACATTCCCCAGAGTTTCAGTTGCACACTCCAAGCAGTTTTGTTACATATTCCCCACACCCTGTACCTCCAGCTTACAAATCAGTTTCATTTTCCCTGAACAGTTTTTGAAGCCATGTTTTAAAAACAAACTAACATTTCCCAGTTTATTATTCACACATTGCCCAAAGCAGCTTTTAATACCACATTCTCCAACATGAGTAAACACTCCTACCTCCACACACACATGACCCAGCTGCATGTTTTAATTACACATTCCCCAAACAGAACCTTTGAAAACCCACATTGCCAAAACTATAGCTTCGTTTTATAACTCTCAAAGCAGTTTAAGATAGTGTTCCCAAAAACAAACGATTACACAGTTCCAACATTTGTGCACATTCCTTATGTTGTTTGCCAAAAAGAGGTTTATTAACACATTCCCTTATTTATCCATTTTGCAACGTTTCCCAAACACTGCAGCTTTTTAAAAATCACATTCCCTAGTTTTCGTCATCACATGCTCCCCTAAACTTTACACCATGTTCCTGAAAAGTTTACATATTTCCCACCAGTTTGTGCCCTTTATTCACACATTCCTCCAAACAGATTTTTGGAAAACATTCCCTTGTTTCCTAGTGTTGTTTCATTACACATTCCCTAAACAAGTTTCCCTTCAAACAAATGTTCCCAAAGTTTTTCTCCCCCCATTTGGAAGTTTATTATTCACACATTCCTCAAACTGTGCGCATTTTTGCATCAACTGTTTACAAACAGAATGTGTTTTTGTTATACATTCCACAACATCTCTTCCCCCACATTTCAGTTGTTGTTTTTCATTGTACTTATGTGAACTATTAGGGAAAGTATGTTTTTAAAATCAACATTCCCAAACAATGGTTCCATACATTCCCCTGTGTTTTTATATGACATTTCACAAACTTGTGTTTCTTATGACATTTTCCAGGTTTTTAAAAAACATTCAGTTTTTGTTGCACATTCCCCAAACACACCTTTTTCAGCTTTCCCCAAACGCACCATTTTAAAGTCACGCATTCCACATACATGTTAAAACTACATTTTCAAAAACAATTTTTACATATTTCCAATAGTCTCTTTATTACTCACACATTCCCCAGAATAGTTTTATAACTCTCCCCAGGTTGGGAGTTTTTTTTTTAAAAAAAAACATTCTCAATGAGTTTATTAGCACATTCCATTATTCATTCCTCCGCCACCACACATTCTCAGTTTGTGTCTATTTACTATACATTCCCCAACCAGTGGGTTTTTTTTTAATGGGACAAAAAGAATACGAATCCACCCCCCACATTAATACATTCCAAGTGTGTAGTTTCTTATGAAATTCCCCAAAAATAGTTTTCTTGTTATTACTAATTCCCATAGTTTACTTCCCACACATTACCCAGTAATTAATTACACATTCCCCAAGTACAGCTGTTACATATTCCACACAAGTGCACCTTAAAAAAGAAAATCACATTCACAAATCATTTATGTATTCCACAAGCCAATTTTAGAAACCATTTCTCAACAGCTTGTATTTATTCACATATTCCCCAAAGAATCTGTTTTTGTTAAAACCATTCCAAGTTCGTCATTAACACATTCCCCAGTGCAAGTTTAACACATCCCAGTTTAATCCATTTCCCCCACATATTCCAACAGTTAACTACACATTCCCCAAATAGGTTTTCTACATTACACAATCCCCAATTGTTCTTCAACACGTTACCAGTTTATATCGGTGTTTTTAAATCAACACATTCCCCCATGTTATTCACCTTTTTCTCACACATGCCAGTTTGTGTTTACTACACATTCTCTTGTTTAATTATAAATTTCCTAAATGGTTTTTCAAACCACATTCTAAAACTTGACATGCTCCCAGTTTGTGTTCATTGTGCACACTCCAAACAGTGTTTTTTTAATTAACATATTCCCCACTTTGTCTATCTATTCATTAATTTCCCCCACACATTGCACAGATAGCAGTTTTCATTACACATTTCCTAAACATTTTAAACAATGTTCCCAGAAACAGTTTTTACATATTCACCAACAGTTTGTTCATTATTCACACATTGCCTAAACAGTCTGTGTTTATTAACACATTTCCCAACAATTCATTCAGCTTCACACTTTCCCTTATTTACTGCACATTCCCCAATGGTTCTTTAAAACATTATCCAGTTTTGGCACTTTAACACTCCCCAGTGGGGAGTTCTGACAAACATCCCCCAAACACAGCAGTATTTCTATTTACACACTCCTGAGATTTTAAAACGTGACAAATTCCCCCTCATAGGTTTATTCACCCCACACCTTCCACATTTTACTACACAATCCCCAGACATTTTATTACACATTCAGCAGTTTGTGTTCCTATAGGAACATCCCAAACAGCTTCTATGAACACATTCCCCGGTTCTTCGGCACATTACCCAGTGTGTTTTATTAAGACATTTCCTAAACACAGCACATTGTTCACATATTCTTTTATATTTACTAGTTTTCACTTTCCCCAAGCAGCACCTATTATAAATCAATCCCTATTGAGCACCTCCAAAGATTATACATTCCCAGTTTTGACATGTTCCCCAACAGTTTTTATTCATACAATCCCCACACAACAGCAATTTTTCTTCTAAATCACATTCCCAAGACAGCTTTATTACACTGCCAAAACATTTTAAACCACATTCCCAAAACAGATTTTGCATTTTTGCAATTTAAGAAATCACACTTCCAAACAGTTGTGAGTTTTATTAACACATTCCCCAACAGTTTATTCATTCATTTCCCCAAACATACTCCCCAGTAGTGCATTGTTACACATGCCAAAATATTGTTTACAATTACACATTCTCCAATCTCTAGTTTTGAATTACGTACACATCTCAAAAATAGGTTAAATGTTTATTACAACAGTTCTTTAACACCTTCCACAAACATTACCCAAGCAGTATACATGTTTTTCATTATCATATTTCAAGTTTCTTTAAATATAATTCCCAACATATTTCCCACAAATTAGCATCCTCAAAAATATTCAGTGAATCCTTATGGTCAGTGACTCAGGATAAACACCATGTTGAGGAGACTGAATACTCCCCCATCACCGAAACAGGTCTACAGCGGATGCTATCTCCCTGGCCCAACACTCAGCTCTGGAGCATCTGGACAGTAAAGACACCTGCATTAGACTATTGTTTATTGACTACAGTTCTGCCTTCAATACTATAATTCCAAGCAAACTCATCACCTGGAACTCAACAGCTCCCTCTGTAACTGGATCCTTCACTTACTGACGAACAGACCGCAGTGAGGAACAGCAGCAATACCTCCAGCATGATTATTCTCAGCACTGGTGCCCCACAATGCTGCGTCCTCAGCCCTCTACTCTACTCGCTATATGCTCATGACTGTGCCCAGATTCTGCTCTAACTCCGTCTACAAGTTTGCAGATGACACCCCCATTGTAGGCTGTATCTCAAACAACGATGGGTCTGAGTACAGGAAGGAATTAGAGAGTTTAGTGACATGGTGTCATAACATAATGTCAACAAAATAGCTGGTCATTGTCTTCAGGAAAGAGGGCAGTGTACATGCACCTGTCTACATCAACGATGCTGAGGTCAAGAGGGTTGGGAGCTTCAAGTTCCTGCAGCGAACATCACCAACAGTCTGTCCTGGGCAAATCATGTGGATGTCACAGCCAAGAAAGCTCACCAGTGCCTCTACTTCCTCAGGAGGCTAAAGAAATTCAGTATGTCCCCTTTGACACTCACCAACTTCCATCGATGCACCATAGAAAGCATCCTACCTGGATGTATCACGGCTTGGTACAGCAACTGCTCTGCCGAGATCCACAAGAAACTACAGAGAGTTGTGGACACAGCCCAGTACGTCACAGAAACAAGCCTCCCCTTTGTGATGAAACTATTGATTGGTTCCCTTATACGATGAGATGGACTCTGACCTCATGGTCTACCGTGTTGCGACCTTGCACCTTATTTCACCGAGGGGTTTAATGGCAACCTGGTCATTAAACTAGCAGTACCACTGTTATGTTTAAACAACAGTACCTGGATTTGGACAAGCAATTAACGAACGTGACACTGAACTGAAAACCCATCTGGAAAGAAAGGCGGCCAATTAAAGGCATTGAGCAACTCAGTCCTGGTGGACAAGAGAAATAATTTCAGTACCTGGCTGGCCCAAAAGAAAGCCACGTTTCCGAGTTCAGAAGCATGCCTTCAGTGTCTGGTGAACATACACCACGGTGACCATGGCAGATCGTGAATTCTCCAGGTGAGTTTATTTGGCCTTGTTTCTCAGCCCACTGGTACACAGACAATGGGTATATCAAGGAATATGATTCAAAGTCAAATTTTTGACTGCATCCCTCTTCTGCCATATATTTCACTAAGCATTTAAAGTGTTTACACAGAATGTAAGCAATGGGCAGATTGTGTTACAAATACTCTGGAAGAATAGTCCTGACCCGACAGATCAGCTAAATCCATAGTTCGTACCTACACCCAATATTAAGAATGTTCTATCTACAGATTAAAGACATGGCTAAGGGCAAGATTCCAAGATCTGTTATGGGCTCTGCCAATATATGTATACACACACACAGAAGACTAGAAAAGCACCACACTTCAGGGGTGCTCAAGGTTCCTTGTGTAGCATAACATGTACCCCAATGACATTGTATTAACACATTCACAGGCTGATCAGCAAATTCAGCGGTGACCTATGATCATCCTTCTATGAAACTTAGCCTTCGACAAAGACAGTGCGAACAGTACTTGTTGACTTTGAAGTTTCTCCACCTACACCCATATCCCTCTGCATACCAAATGACACTGTTCTAAAATGCACTCTCCATAATTGTGAAGTTACATTTTACATCACTGGACTGAAAACTTTCAACAATGCAGCTGGAATCCTTTGCTCACTTAAATTATTATTACACAAATTTGGTCTTGATAAACCCAGCTACCAGTAAACAGGGTTACTTATCAGATATTAATAACCATGATAAAACTTCAGATATGACCGTTGTTCCCAAATGCCTTCCCACTGAAATGCCAGTCACCTGGCCAGGTTCTTTTCCCAATACCAGTGTTACAAACCAGCAACAAAAGTAACACGGGAGTCATGATTCAGCGTTAACAAATATTTTATTAATATTTTGATAAGAAAAATAAAAGTAAAAATGTTAGTATGTTAGAATTAAAAAATGTTAGACCTTGAACATTAACCCCAGAAACTAAACTCGTCGTGTGTGTGTGTGGCAAAGTCTCAAACTCCAAGTCCAGGAATGGTTCTTAAAGTTCAGTTCCACAAGCCATGAGGTGAAACATGAGCAAAGGCTTCTTCAACAACCACTGTTGTCTGAAGATAAGACGTAGATGTAGAGGAACAGAGAGAGTAATTACGAAGTCCAAATGTTCCAGGATAGAACCCAAACAACACCTCAGTGTTGACTCGGTAGTGACTTCCTCACCCCGAAAACAATCTGAATCGTGGTCGTCCACACAAATACCTGTTTCCTTCTACAGGTCAGCACCAAAGTGAATTCCACCGGATTACTTCCAATTTCCATACATGGATTTCAGTGGCAGACACAGTTATTGTTTCTCATCCATCAATAGAGAAAAACTAGCAGGCTAGTATCTCTCTCCCTTTCCCTCTCTCTCTTCGACTTCAACTGACTTCTTCACCAACGTCATTACGTCCTTTATCTTCTGTTGACGTAAGCACGCCACACACACAACTAACCCTATCTTAAAAGGGACATTCACTGAGTCTGTAACACCAGGTACAGTGTGGCCACAACCCCAGTTAGACTATCCAGATGTTGTTTCAAGAACTCCTCCGGTGCACCAAACAAATTCTACCCCCTCTAGCCTCTTGTACAAAGGAAGTCCCAGTTAATATTGGGAAGTTAAAGTCACACCAGGGAAACCCTTTTGCTTTTACATCTTCCATGTTCTGTCTATGCATCAGTGGCCATGAGTAAACTCCAGGATGGCGTTGCTTCCCTCGTGCCAAGGTCAAAATGTCTTGGAGAAGACACAGGATATTCTGCGAAGAGGGTGACCAGCCAGGTCTCGTTGTAGCATTAGGAAGGCCTATAGTATAATCCCAGAGTGATTAAAACATTAGTTTAACCATATTGCCTCAGTGGATGAACCCACCAGTATGTCCAAGTGCAATGTGACATTATCCCCTATTAGTGCGACTCCTACACCTATTATGTGCCTCTTATCATTTCCAAAACAGTGAAACCCTAGAACAATGAGCTGCAAGACATACTGCTTTTTAAAAAATCTTTCCACCTACCTCCCTAAATTCTGTTTTCAGGACCTCATTTTATTGGTACCAACATGAACCAGTCTCTGGCTGCTCACCTTCCCCTTTCAGAATGTCCTGTTCCCACAGACATCCTTAGCCCTGGTACCAGAGAATCAAGAAACCACTCGAAGTCTCACTCATGGCCACGGAATCTGCTGTCTCTATCCTAGGCTATAGAAACTCCTATCACGATTGCTTACCTGGACTTTGCCTTCCCCTGCTCTACAACAGTGCCAGTCATGGGACCACTGACTTGCATACTGGTGTCACCCCCCTCCCCACAGAGACTATCGCAGCAAGTTCCTAAAATGTTACGAGGTGGAAAACAGCCACAGGGGACTCCTGAATTAACCATCTGCTCCCCCTGCCAATCACCCATCAATTTGAACCTTTGGTGTGACAACCTCTGAAATGCTTTTATACATTCTGCCTAATGCATGCTGTTCAGCGAGTCCAACGGCTGCTTCAACCGATCCATGTGATCTGAGAGGACCTATCGCTGTACTAATTTCCTGCAAACTCATTCCTCAGGGACGAGACTGTTCCCTTATCTCCGACACTTGACAGAAGCAGATCACTCCTCTGAATTTGCAGCCAGTAATGTTACCCAAGCCCCATATGCCTATGTATCTTGGGGCAGGGGATATGTCAAATGGAAAATAATGTTTAGTCTTTGGGATTAACAAAACAGCAGCTCGAAACAAAAGTGCCTCCAGCAGATTGTTACCTGAGATGCAAACATCTGCAGTCTCCTGGGCCCAGCTTACGCAGTCTCTCCTTACAACTCAAGCCTTTCAGTCTTGGCACATAGTTGTGAATCTTTTCTGCACTCTAGCTTAATCACAGCCTTCCTTTTGAACAATCATAACAGCAGACAATATTCCAGCTACAGTATCACCAATATCTTGTACAGCTGTAGCACGAGGTCCAAACTCTTGTCGTCATTCCCTATCTGAAGCATGCCAAACATTGTCATCAACACCTTGTGTACCCATGTCAGGACCTTCTGGGAATGATGCAGTTGCAGGCCTAGGTCTGTTCGACAACACTCCCCATGGCCCTACCATTCACTGCACAAGTACTTCCCTGGTTTTGCTTCATATAGTGCACCGTTCCATATTTGTCAAGTTAAATTCCATCAGGCACTCCTTGGCCCACTTTTCTAATTGATGTATATTAAATTCTACACCTTCACCACTCATATGTGCCATTCACAAATTCACTCACCAAGTCACCGACATTCTCATCGAAATCATTAATACTTGACAAAAAGTGGACCCACAACTGATCCCTGTAGCACACCACTGGTCAAAAGTCCCCAAATCTGATAAAACCCTCCACTTCTACCATCTGACTCCTTCAACCAGGTCCATTTGGTATCCAATTGGCTCACGCACCTTGGATTCCAAGCAATCCAATGTTCTGGACCAGTCTACTATACATTACATTGTCAAATGCCTTGTTAAAATCCATGTAGACAACATCTAGAGTCATGGAGTACTGCAGCACAAACAGTCCCTTCAGCCCATCTCGGCTATGACCACCCACCTAGTCCCATCTACATGCACCCGGACCATACCCCTCCAAATTTCCTGTTCCAGCTACCTATCCAGAATTCTCTCAAATGTTCATTGAGCCCGCATCTTCCACTTCCACTGGCAACTCGTTCCACACTCACACCACACTGAGTGAAGGTTCCCATCAGATTCCCCTGAAGTATTTCATCTTTCACCCTAACCCTTCTTATCTCAGTTCTTATTTCACCCAACCTGAGGAAAACACCTGCATGCACTCAGCCTATCTCAACCCCTTAATTTTCTTGAACTTCCACAAGATCTCTCCTCATTCTTCTGCCCTCCAGGGAATAAAATCCTAAACTATTCAACTTATCCCTGATAATGAGGACTCTGAATCCCAGCAAACTGGGTAAATGTTCTCTGCACTCTTTCAAGCTTAGTTATATCTTTCCTGCAGGCTGTTGACCATAACTGCATACAATACTCTTAGTTCGGCCTTAGCAACGTCTTGTATAATATGGTCAACAGTATATCCGAACTCCTGTACTCAGTGACCCGAGTTAAGGCCAAAGTGCCAAAAACTCTTGACGACACTATTTACCTCTAATGCCATCTTGCAGCCCATTTGCGAGCTGCTCAAAGTCACACCTCAAGCTTTGATAGCCTTCCTTGCTGTCCACTACACAGCTAACCTTGGTGTTATCTGCAAATTTGAGAGATTACCACATTATCATCTAAATAATGAACATAAATAAGCAACGACCCATCACTGTTCCCCACAGCACACCAGTCACAGGCCTGCATCCAGAGAACCATCTACTACCACTCTGGCTTTTCTCGTTCAGGCAACGTCGAATCCAATTGGGCACTTCATCCTGAATGCCAAGCAACTAAACCTTCTGGAGCAGCCTGCCATGCAGGACTTCGACAAAGACCTTGCTAAACTCCACAGACAACGTCCACTGCCTTTGCTTCAACTTTATTGCTAACGTCCTCAAAGCTCTACAAGTTTAGTTAACCTACCACGCACAAAGCCATGTTGACTCTCCCTACTCAAGCCCTGTCAATCTACCATAGAACAATACAGGCCCTTTGGCCCACCATGTTGTGCTGCCCTTCAAACTGCTCCTAAGACTATCTAACCCCTTCCTCCCACATATCCTTCTATCTTAAATTCGTCCATATGCCCATCTAACGAACTTGACCAACACATCAGCCTCCACCACCACCCCAGGCAGCACATTCCATGCACTATCTGGGTTAAAAACTTCCCTCTGACATATCCCTTGAACATCCCCCCAATTACCTTAAAGTCATGTCCTCTTGTATTAAGCATTGGTGCCCCGGGAAAGAGGTGCTGGCTGTCCACTATCTATTCCTCTTAATATTTTGTATACCTGTATCATGTTTCCCCTCATCCTCCTTCTCTCCAATGAGTAAAGTCCTAGCTCGTTTAGTCTCTCCTCAATACAGGCTGTAAAAGTAGTAAGGTAGATGGACTGAAGTGTGTTTACTTAAATGCAAGAAGTGTCAGGAATAAGGGGGATGAACTGAGGGCTTGGATAAGTATGGGGGACTCTTGATATCGTGGCTATTACTGAGACGTGGCTGACGTCAGGAGAGGAGTGGATATTGAATATTCCTGGTTTTCGGTGTTTTAAGAGGGATAGGGAAGGGGGGAGAAGAGGTGGAGGGGTGGCGATACTGGTCAGGGACACTGTTACAGCTGTGGAAAAGATGGATGTTGTAGAAGGATCATCTCTAGAGTCCGCATGGGTGGAGTCAAGGAACAAGAAAGGAGCAGTTACTCTACTAGGAGTATTCTATAGGCCCCCCGGTAGCAGTCGAGATATAGAGGAGCAGATTGGCAGGCAGTGTTTGGAGAGAAGCAGAAATAACAGGGTTGTTATAATGGGAGACTTCAACTTCCCAAATATAGACTGGAACCTGCTTAGTGCCAAAGGTTTAGATGGGACAGAATTTGTTAAATGTGTCCAGGAGGGATTCCTGACGCAGTATGTTGACGGGCCGACTAGAGGGAATGCCATGTTAGATCCAGTTTTAGGAAATGAACCGGGACAGGTGAAGGATCTATTGGTGGGTGAGCATTTGGGGGACAGTGACCATTGCTCCATAACCTTTAAAATTGTCATGGACAGGGACAGGTGCAGAGAGGACAAGAGGTTTTTCAATTGGGGAAGGGCGAACTACGAGGCTATAAGGAGAGAACTTGGGAGTGTAAATTGGGATGTCCTTTTTGAAGGAAAATGTACCATGGGGATGTGGTCGATATTCAGGGATCTTATGCAGGATGTTAGGGATAAATATGTCCCGGTGAGGCAGAGAAGGAATGGCAGGGTGAAGGAACCGTGGGTGACGAGAGAGGTGGAACGACTTGTTAGGGAGAAGGCAGCATACGTGAGGTATAAGCAGCAAGGTTCAGACAGGGCCCGTGAGGAATATAGGGTAGCGAGGAAGGAACTTAAGAAAGGGCCGAGGAGAACTAGAAGGGGACATGAAAAGGCTTTGGCTAGTAGGGTTAAGGAAAATCCCAAGGCCTTTTTCAAGTACGTGAAGGGTAGGAGGATGGCTAGGGTGAAGGTAGGTCCGATTAAGGACAAAGGTGGGAGAATTTGCCTGGAGGCGGCGGAAGTGGGAGAAGTTCTGAATGAGTACTTCTCTTCGGTATTCACCAGGGAGAGGGGTCTTGATGATGCGGAAGGGCGTGCTGGTAGGGGTGATGTTCTCCAGGTTGTTGATATCAAGAGAGAGGATGTGTTGAAGTTGTTAAATAATATTAAGACAGATAAATCTCCAGGGCCTGACGGGATTTTCCCCAGGCTGCTTCGAGAGGCTAGGGAGGAGATTGCTGAACCGCTGGTAAGGATCTTTGAGTCCTCGTTGTCTACGGGGGTGATGCCGGAGGATTGAGAATGTGGTCCCCTTGTTCAAAAAAGGTAATAGGGATAGGCCAGGGAATTATAGACCGGTGAGTCTCACGTCTGTGGTGGGTAAGCTGTTAGAAAGGATTCTAAGGGATAGGATTTATGAACACCTAGAGAATCATGGACTGATTGGGGACAGCCAGCATGGCTTTGTGAAGGGAAGATCTTGCCTCACAAGCCTGATAGAGTTCTTTGAGGTGGTGACCAGGAAGATTGATGAGGGCAGTGCGGTGGATGTGGGTTACGTGGATTTTAGTAAGGCATTTGATAAGGTTCCTCATGGTAGGCTTCTTCAGAAGGTCAGAGGCCGAGGGATCCAAGGAAGCTTGGCTGTGTGGATTAGGAATTGGCTTGCATGTAGAAAGCAGAGGGTTGTGGTGGAAGGAGTGCCCTAGGATTGGAAGGCAGTGACTAGTGGTGTCCCGCAGGGATCGGTTCTGGGACCTCTACTTTTTGTGATATTTATAGATGACTTAGATGAGGGGGTGGAGGGCTGGGTTAGTAAGTTTGCGGACGACACTAAGATAGGCGGTGTTGTGGATAGTGTGGAGGGCTGTCGGAGCTTACGTAGGGATATTGATAGGATGCAGAGCTGGGCTGACAAGTGGCAGATGGAGTTCAATCCGGAGAAGTGTGAGGTAGTACACTTTGGAAGGACAAACTCCAGGGCAGAGTACAGGGTAAACGGCAAGGTACTTGGCAGTGTGGAGGAGCAGAGGGATCTGGGGGTTCATATTCACAGTTCGTTGAAAGTTGCCTCACATGTGGAAAGAGCAGTTAGGAAGGCCAATGGGATGTTGGCTTTCATAAATCGCGGGATTGAGTTTAAGAGCTGCGAGGTTATGATGCAGTTTTACAAAACTCTAGTTAGGCCACATTTAGAGTACTGTGTTCAGTTCTGGTCACCTCATTATAGGAAGGATGTGGAGGCGTTGGAGAGGGTGCAGAGGAGATTTACCAGGATGCTGCCTGGATTGGAGGGTATTGAATATGAGGAGAGGCTTAAGGTGCTAGGGCTTTATTCACTGGAAAGGAGGAGGATGAGAGGAGACATGATAGAGGTATATAAAATATTGAGAGGAATAGATAGAGTAGACAGTCAGCGCCTCCTTCCCAGGGCACCAATACTCAAGACGAGAGGTCATGGCTTTAAGTTTATGGGTGGGAGGTTCAGGGGAGATTTTTCACTCAGAGAGTGGTTGGTGCATGGAATGCACTGCCTGGGGTGGTGGAGGAGGCAGATACATTGAACAGGTTCAAGAGCTTGTTGGATAGGCATATGGAGGAGTGTGGGATGGGGGGATATGCGGGAGGAAGGGGTTAGGTAGTATGAGGGTGGTCTGATGGACGGCACGACACGGTGGGCCGAAGGGCCTGTTTTGTGCTGTATGATTCTATGGTTCTATGGTAATCCAGGCAGCATCCTGGTAAAGCTCCTCTGCATCCTTTCCAACGCCTCCACATCCTTCCTATAATGAGGCAACCAGACCTGGACACTGTACCCTAAGTGTGGTCTAACCAGAATTTTGTAAAGCTGCATCATTACTTCGCAGCTCTTAAACTTGATCCCACAGCTTATGAAAGCTAACATCCCATAAGCTTTCTCAACTACCCTATCCACCTGTGTGGCAACTTTCAGTGATATGTGGATATGAACACCCAGATCCCTCTGCTCCTCTACACTGCCCAGAATCCTGCCATTTACCCTGTATTCTGCCTTGGAGTTTGTCCTTCCAAAGTATACCACCTCACTTCTCCAGATTGAACTCCATCTGCCACTTGTCAGCCCAGCTCTGCATCCTATCAATATCCCTAAGCTTTGACAGCCCTCCACTCTGTTCATAACACCACCGATCTTTGTGTCATCTGAAAATTTGCTTATCCACCCTTCCACCCCCTCACCTAAGGAATTAATAAATATCACAAAACTTAGAGACCCCAGAACCGATCCCTGTGGGACACCACTAGTCACAGCCCTCCAATCCGAATGCACTCCCTCCACCATGACCCTCTGCTTTCTATAGGCAAGCCAATTCTGAATCCACATAGCCAAGCCTCCCTGGATCCCTTGGCCTCTGACCTTCTGAAGAAGCCTACCATGCGGAACCTTGTCAAACACCTTACTAAAATTCATGTAGACAACATCTACTGCACTACCCTCAATCTTCCTGGTCACCTCCTCAAAGAACCCTATCAGGCTTGTGAGGAAAGATCTTCCCTTCACAAAGCCATGCTGGCTGTCCCTAATCAGTTCATGATTCTCTAAATGCTCATAGATCCTATCTCTTAGAATCCTTTCTAGCAGATTACCCACCACAGACATAAGGCTCACTGGTCTGTAATTCCCTGGACTATCCCTACTACCTTTTTTTTGAATAAGGGGACAACATTCGCCATTCTCCAATCTTCCAGTACCATCCCCGTGGACAATGAGGACTCAAAGATCCTAGCCAACGGTTCAGCAATCTCCTCCCTAGCCTCATGAAGCAGCCTGGGGAATATTCTGTCACGCCCCTGGGACTTATCTGTCCTAATATTTTCTAACAGCTCCAACACATCCTCTTGATATCTACATACTCTACAACATTACCCTTACCAACACTGTCCTCAGCATCAAGACCCCTCTCCTTGGTGAATACTGAAAAGTATTCACTGAGAATCTCACCCACTTCCACAGCTTCCAGGCACATCTTCCCACCTTGGTCTTTAATCTGACCTACCTTCACTCTAGCCATCCTTCTGCTCTTCACATACAAGTAAAAAGCCTTGGGATTCTCCCTAACTCTACTCGCCAAAGCCTTCTCATGTCCCCTTCTCACTGTCCTCAGCCCCATAAATCCCCTCCTTGCTACTCTATATTCCTCAGGAGCCCTGTCTGATCCTTACTGCTTACACCTTATGTATGCTGCCTTCTTCCTAACTAGTTGTTCCACCTCTATCACCCATGGTTCCTTCACCATGCCATTCCTTCTCTGCCTCACCAGGATAAATTTATCCCCAACATCCTGCAAGAGATCCCTGAATATCAACCACATCTCTATAGTAGATTTCCCTTCAAAAAAATAATGTCATCCCAATTTACACTCTCAAGTTCTCACCTTTCCCCAATTAATTATCTTCCTATCCTCTTTGCCCCTATCCCTGTCCACGACGATTCTGAAGGTTATTGAGCAGTGGTCACTGTTTCCCAAATGCTCACCCACTGATAGATCTGTCACATGACCCAGTTCATATTTGGGTTGTTGAAGTCTCCCACTATAATAACACTGCTATTTTTGCATCTTCCTAAAATCTGCCTCCCAATCTGCTCCTCAGTGTCCCTACTGCTACCGAGGGGCCTATAGAATACTCCCTGTAGAGTAACTGCTCTTTTCTTGTTCCTAACTTCCACCCATATTGACTCTAGAGGATCCTTCTACATTATTAC
The DNA here is from genome assembly GCF_009764475.1 of Pristis pectinata. Taxonomy (NCBI): domain Eukaryota; kingdom Metazoa; phylum Chordata; class Chondrichthyes; order Rhinopristiformes; family Pristidae; genus Pristis; species Pristis pectinata. The sequence continues at coordinate 9,394,681 of NC_067443.1, read as the reverse complement.
AACTGCAGAAAGGGTGGATAGTGTCCCTGACCAGTGTCTCCACCCCTTCTCCTCCCTATCCCTTTTAAAACACTGAAAACCAGGAATATTCAATATCCATTGCAGCCCTGATGTCAGTCATGTCTCAGACAGCCACAATATCCTGTCCTTTATAAAACCTTCAATAATTTCTCCACAACTGACATCAGGCTCACTAGTCAGTAACTTCAGTTTATGTTTGCATTGAACACGACAGCACAGTACAGGCCCTTCAGCCCACAATGTTATGCTGACATTTTATCCTGCTCTAAGATCTACCTAACCCTTCCCTCCCACATACCCCCATAATTTTACCATCATCCATGAGCCTACGTGAGAGTCTCTTAAATGTCCCTAATGTATCTGTCCCCACAACCTCTGCAGGCAGTGAATTCCACACACCCACCACTGCATAAAAAATCTTACCCCTGACACCCCCATTATACATTCCTCCAATCACCTTAAAATTACATCCCCTCGTATTAGCCATTCTCGCACTGAGAAAAAGATTGACTGTCCACTCGATCTATTGCCTTGCCAACATTTTCTACATATTCCCCAACAGCTTGTTTTTATTCACACGTTCCCATGTAACAGCACTTTTTCTTTTAAATCACATTCCCTAAACAGCTTTATTACACATTGCCCAAACATTCTAACAGTTTCACATATTCAAGCTTGTTTAACAAATCACACATTCCAAACAGTCGCTACCCAACAGTTTATTCATTCACTTTTTCTGGACATTCCCCGATACTATGTTTTATAACACATTCCTAAAGAAATTGTTTTCAATTAGACATTCTCCAAACTCTAGTTCTATTTATATACACATGGCAATAACAGGTTCACCTTCCACAAACATTTGCCATGCACTATGTGATGTTATTAACATTCCCCAAGTTTTTAAAAAGACATTCCCAACCAAATTCGCACAAATTTGCATCCACATGAAAATATTCAACCTCATGCACAATTGCGACTCTGAATAAACAATGTTAAGGAGACTGAATACTCACCTCACAATTATTGGCTTGGAAAGGCCAGGCAAGATAGAATTGAGCACAACAAGTGTGAGCTAAGAGCAAGTGATAGTTTCCAGCTAAACCAAGTCTCTGGGGGTAACAGGAGTGGGCTTTTGGAAACATTCTCCAACATACACCGCACAATTGGTATTGGTTTATTGTCACTTGTACCAAGGTACAGTGAAAAACTTGTCTTACAAACAGATCTTACAGGTCAATACATTACACAGTGCAGTTACATCAAGTTAGTACAGACACAGTGCAGTTACATCAAGTTAGTACATCCTGCTTTCCAACATGTGCCACCCCAAAAGCAACAAACTCATTTTGATTCATGAGCAACCCCTATTAAATCATCCCACATGAAGCATCATACCCCAAGGAAGGAAACATGTCCTTAAGAACAATACCACCACATCATTTTGCATCATTGATGAGAATGCTCTGTCAACTTAGGGACAGAACCACAGCTGTGCAAGGAAATGGGTGCAAAGGAAAGCACAACCTTGTGGGCTGAAGGGCCTGTTCTGTGCTGTACTGTTCTGTGTTCTGTGTTCTACCCCAAAGAAATGGTAATTAGCAGAATAGTCAATGAAAATTGATGTGAACAAGTGGGCCACTGACAGCTTAACACACCCAACCCTAATATTTGAAGTGGCATGCTCTTCATTACCTTTATCCAATTAACACCCATACACCCAATATTTAAATGAAGTGTCAAGCCTGGGCCCAGCCAAAGCCAACAGATCTCCATTGAGAAACAATTTAGCTCCATAAAGCCACATCAAGATCAGTTTAGGCTTCATCAACTATGCACAGATTCACTGGCTGACCAACTGCACCATCCCATTTGCCTGCATTAGGCCCATATGCTTCCATGTCTTGCCAACATTTGGGCCTGTTTCAGAGACACCTTCCATCACCACCTCTGCCAGCACATTCCAGATCCCTTTCAAACCCCCCCCCCCCCACCCCCCCCCCCCCATCTTAAACTTCTGCCCTCTTGGTTTTGATACTCCTACCATGGGAAAGATATCCTATCTACACCTCAAGTTTTATTACAAAATTTATTAAATGTTATTCTAGTGAAGCAGTCTTGTTTATGCCCACAAATCCATTAACTTTTTCAGGGTATTGAGTTAATGTTCTGAAACAATTCAACTTCAATATCTAGAGTTACTACAACACATGGAAAACTTCAGAAATAAGTTAGCAGCAACACAGCTGAGGAAAATAATCAGGATTTGAGACCCAATAGGAAGTGGGAATATTGTGAAGGATTTACAGAATGCAAAGCAAAAGGTAAACAGAAGAGAAACCTGATGAACCATTAATCCTATCAGGGAATTCCACAGAAGGAGTCAATCTGCTGACAGATCTTCTCAAAAGACAAGCAGCCAAGTCAGGTGGGTGTTGCAGAGCAGAGGCAATAACCTCAGGGGAGAACTAATGCAAATGACACAGAACAGGTGCACAACAGGCCCTTCAGTGTGCCTGCTGAGGAATTTCAGGCATGTCTTTCAAGCTGGAGCTGCAGCAAAACTACATTCTTCACTGGCCAGAGAACCTGAAGACAAACTGAACAAAATCTTTGCAATGTCAAGTATTGCTATTAGTGGAAACCTGCTGGTGCTCAAAGCATAGGATCTCTTGCACTTTCTATACCCAGGAAATCAGCAACATGCAGAAGATTCCTATGGTCACAGTGGAACACATCCTAATTCTTGTACACAAATATCAGGAGCCAGGCTGATTTTTCTGATCAGCTGATTTTTTTTTAAATGCTGCCCAGATTCCGAGAAGAGCAGTGGCATCAAGCATCTCCTCTCCACTTCCTAATATTAATGACATTATTGAGAAGTCAGACAAGTAAACTCACTTCATAAAATGCAACTCGCAATACATTTAAGAACTAAATTAGGATTTTGATTCCAAGATCTGGGCAAAAGAAATTAAGCACCTTTTATACAAAACTAAAAAAGTGAATGAAGTCTTTGCTGAGACTGGATTGACTCATTAATGTGACAAGGCTGTTTTACACAACAGTCACGTTCAGGAACTAGAACTGTCTCACCCCATGACTGGGGATCTGCAACTTCCCATGCGACCAGATCTTTCAACTTGTTTGTCCAAAGTCTTGCTGGACCAACATAACCCCTGAAAGCCCAAATTTGAAGAACACGCCTATCACCTTTTATCCCATGGTGAAGAGACTGCAGATGCTGGAATCTGGAACACAAGGTTGCAACTTATATACCAACATAGAAATCCCCTCGGGTGGACTGGATGTTGCACGAGACCCAGAGAAGATCCTCTGACAAGAACAAGAAACAGAGTATGGCAATTGATCTCCAAACAAAGTAGCGGTCGTTCACGGCAAGAATACAAGCTTGTGACACAAATCAGGAGTGCAATATGAACAGTGGTCCTGCTGCCTAATTACCAGAATCCCAGCCTCTCTGCTGCTGAAACTGACACCCTGGCATTTAAAGTGGCATGCTCCTAATCATCTTTGCTCCACAAATACAATGAAGAGAACCAAACGGTTAAATTTCAAGCCAGAGTTGTCACGTTAAGGGACAGAAGTTCAAGGAGAAGAAACTGGATAATGAATCCATTTACTCCAGTCTAACCCCAGTCTGGGATGGAGAAATGCAAGTGGAATTGGACCAAGGGAGTGAAGACAAACTGGCTGTTATCGATGAGACTGAATCCTGATAATGAAAACACAGCAGGTGGTTGATGGTGACTGACTTGTGACTGCTTCGCAGATCAGATTGGCAAACTAACCAAAGATATTTAAAAGGCAACCTTGTCATTAAATCAGCAGTTAAAGACAGTACTACTGTCATGGATAGGCAACAGTACTTGCAAATGGACAAATCAATCAACAGAACATTACACTGAAGTGAAAACTCATCTCTGAAGAAATCACCAGTTAAAGACATTTGAATAACTCAAAGTCTTGGTGAACGAGTTAGACACAATTGCAGTACCTTGGAGGATAACAACCCCAAAGCAAGCTGCACACTCCCAAATTCACAAGCAAAGAACTTCTAACATAGAACAGTACAGCACAGCAACAGGCCCTTCAACCCACAATGTTCTACTGAACCAATTACATTAGTAATAAAATGCCCAACTCAACTAATCCCTTCAGCCTACACAATGTCCATATCCTACCATTTCCCTCACATTCATGTGCCTATCTAAGAGCCTCTTGAATGCCCCTATCATGTGTCCCCACCACCACCCCAGGCAGTGCATTCTAGGCACCCGCTCTAAAAATAACTTGCCCTACACATCTCCTTTGAACTTTCTCCCTCTCACCTTAAATGTATGCCCTCTGGTATTAGACATTTCAACCCTGGGAAAAAAGATACTGGCTGTCTATCTATGCCTCAATCTTATAAAACTTTATCATATCGCTCCTCAGCCTCTGCCACTCCAGAGAAAACCACACAAGTTTGTCCAGCCTATCCTCATAGCACATGCCCTCTAATCTAGGTAGCATCTTGGTAAACCTCTTCTGCACCTTCTCCAAAGCCTCGACATCCTTCCTATAATGGGGTGACCAGAACAGAATGCACTACTCTCGATGCAGTATAACTAAAGTGTTATAAAGCTCTAGCATAACTTCCTAACTCTTGAATTCAATGCCTCAACTAATAAAGGCAAGCATCTTCACCACCCTATCAACCTGTGTAGCCACTTTCAGGGTGCTATGAATTTGGACCCCAAGATCCCTCTGATCACTGTTAAGTGTCTTGCCATTACATTCTTTACATTTGCTCTCCCAAGGTGCGACACTTCACATTTCGCCGTGTTGAACCATATTTGCAACTGATCTCTAGCCCGGTGTATCCTTTGCCAGTCTTCTACACTATCCACAACATCAATCTTGATATAACCTGTGAATTTACTAACCCACCTATGTACATTTTCATCCAGGTCATTTATATACATAACAAACAGCAGAGGTCCCAGTACAGCTCCCTGAGGAATGCCACTAGTCACAAACCTCCAACTAGAATAAGTCCCATCAACCACTACCCTCTGTCTTCTACATTTGTCTACAGTTCTGAATCCAAATGGTCAATTCACATTGGATCCCATGCACCTCAATCTTCTGGATGAGCCACCCACGAGGAATCTTGTCAAATGACAGTAAAATCCACATGGACAACATCCACAGCTCTACCTTCATCAATCACCCTCATCACCTCATTCAAAAACTCGTTAGTTTGGCATGACTTGCCCTGCACAAAGCCATGCTAACTCTCCCTCATTAGAATTCAGGTTTCCAAATGCTCATAAATCCTATCCCCAAGTATCATCTCCAGTAACTTCCCTACCACTGACATGAATCTCACAGGTCTCCAGTTTCTAGCATTATCCCCATTTCCCCTCATAAATAAGGGAACATTAGCTACTTGCCAGCCCTCCAGCACCTCACCTGTGGCTAGAGATGACATGAAGATATTGGTCAAGGCCCCAGCAATCTCATCTCTGCCTCTCCCAATAACCTGGGGTATATCCCATTAGGCCCTGGTCTTTAATGCTTTTTAAGAGGCCTGACTAAATCTTGAAATGCCCAAGCAAATTAGCATGCGCTGCATTGATCTCCCTATCCTCCACATCCTTCTCCTTGGTAATGCCAAGTACTCATTAAGGACCTCACCCACCTCCTCCACTTCCAAGCACATGTTCCTTCCTTTATCCTTGAGTGGTCCTACCATCTCCCTAGTTATCCTCTTGCTCTTGACACATTTATAGAATGCCTTGGGATTCTCTCTAATCCTACTTCACAAGGACTTTTCATGGCCCCTCCTGGCTTTCCTAGTTCCCTTAGCATTCCTTTCTGGCTTCTTTATTATCCTCAAGTGCTGTTTGATCCTAGCTTTACATACCGTTCCTTTTTCTTCTTGACTCAATTCAGCACCTCTTGACATCCAAGGTTCTCTTACTCTGCCGTTGTCTTCCCTTCTTACTGGAACATACCTGTCCTGTACTTTATGCAGTGGGTCTTTAAACCTCCACGTGTCAGATGTGCACTGTCCAAAAACAGCTGTTCTCAATTAATTCTCCCTAGTTCCTGCCTAATACTCCCATAATTTGCCCTGCTCCTATTTAATAGTCTCCCACAAGGTCCATACTTATCTATAGCTATCTTAAAACTTGAGTTATGGTCACTGTTCCCTCACTGTTCCGTGTTCTGACCCTCACTGAAAGGTCAGTCACCTGGTCAGGCTCATTACCCAACACCAGGTCCATCATGCCCCCCCCCCTTAGACTATCAACAAATTGATTTAAGAAACACTCCTGGATGCACCTAACAAACTCTGCCCTATCTAAACACTAAGGAGGCCCAGTTTATATTAGTAAAATTGAAGAGCCCCCCCCCCCCCAACCTGATAACAAACCTATTAGGTATACACCTTTCCCTAATCTGCCAGCATGTCTCTTCCTCAATGTCCCAGTGGCTATCAGAGTGATCGCACCTTTCTTAGATACTACCCATATGGACTTGGTGGACAAGCCCTCTGTTATGTCCCCTCTGATTGCAGCTGTGATATTGTCCCTGATTCGTCGTGCAACTCCCCTTCCCCCTCTTTTTTTGAAACCCTGGAATATTAAACAACCATTCCTGTCCCTCTCTCAACCAAGTCTTAGCCACACAGTTCCATGTACTAATCCATGCTAAACATTCAAACCCCTTACCCATAATACTCCTAGCATTCAAATACACACACGCATCAAATGGTCTGTCCCATCATGTCTATTACTTTGCTCCTGCCTGTTTTCACTGGCCCTGACATCTACCTTCTTCTCAATCCCTCCACTTTCTGACCTGGTGCTCTGGTTCCCACCTCCCTGCCAAACTTGTTTAAACCCTCCAGAGTAGTACAAGCAAGCCTCCCGGCCAGGATTTTGATTTCCCTCCAGCTGAGGTGCAACCTGTCCTCCTTGTACAGGTCAGCCCTGCCCCAGAGGGGTTTCCAATGATCAAAGAACATGAAACCCTGTCCTCAGCACCAGTACCTCAGCCACTCATTCATCTGTTCTATTATCCTTTTGCTGCCCCAACTAGCACATGGCACAGAGAGTAATCCAGATATTACTACCTTGGAGGTCCTGCTCTTCAGCCTCTTTCCCAACTCCCAACTCAGCCTCTTTCCCAACACACCATCTTGGTGTCTCTTTCGCAGCCACAGACTCTCATCTGTTCCCATAACTATAGAGTCTCCTATCACTATTGTTCTGCCTGACTTTACCCTTCCCTGCTGAGCCAGTGCCACTGACCTGGCTGGTGCTGCTGATGTGCCCTGATAGGTCATCCCCCCAGCAGTATCTGAAAGGATATATGTTACGAGGTGTATGGCCACAGGGGGACCTTGCACTGACTGCTTACTCCCTTTACTTCTCCTGCTGGTCACCTGTCTGAAGCTTGTACCCAGTAATAGTCTCATCTATGAGGTTTTCAGCTTCCCTGATCATCCCGAGTCCATCCAACTCCAGCTCCAATTCCTTGACCTGGTCAGTGGGGAGCTGCAGCTGGGTGCACTTCCTGCAGATGGAGCCATCAGGAAGATGGAGGTTCCCTGATATCCCATACCTTACAGGAGGAGCATGCCACTGCCCTATCTGCCATCCAGCCCATATTCAAATCAAGCACTGAGGAGTTATAGACAACAAAATAAAGATCTTACCTGTGCCTTCTTTCTGAAACCTCTCTTTTTAAAGAGCTGCTCGAACTGCCCACACCCAGGTCACTTACTTAGCCTCTTCTCACTGAGGCCTCTTGAGCCAAAGCCCCCATTCCCCACTAACACTGAACCACTCACACAATGGCCATTCTGCTTAACAAGACCTTTTTATTGGCTGCTGCTGAGCAGCTACTTAACTAATTATTATTAACAATATGCAAGTGTGCCTCCTTAAGGGTCCTGCTCACTGAAAAACAACATAAGGCATAGACACTCACCTCTTGAAAACACCCACCTTTCATTCCAAGTCCCAGCTCCCACTCACTGAAAATTAACACCAAGCACAGAGACTCACCTCATGCTGTCACACTGACTCATGCTGTCAATCACTGGATAAAATCCACCAGGGTGACCATGGCAGACAGCAAATTCTCCAGGTTAGTGGAGTACTTAGACTATTTCCTCACACAGACATAATGGATATCAAGGAAACAATTCACAGATCAAATTTTTGACTCCATCCCCCTTCTGCCTTACAATGTCACTATAGACATTGAAAATGTGTACACAGATGTTTAAAATACTCTGGAGAAATACCCCTGGCCTGACACACCAGCTAACGCCATAGTTCAGTACGACCCCTAGTATTAAGAATGAATTCTACCTACAAATTAAAGACATGGCCAAGGGTACGATCACAAGATCTGTTCCAGCTTATGCCAATACATACCAAAGCAAGTGGGAGAGCACCACCTTTCAGGGTGTTGCAGGTTCCCTGCATTATAACATGTAGGCAGGTGACATTAAGTATTGACACATTCACAGGCAGAACAAGGAATTCAGTGGTAACTTACTATTATTCTTCCATGAAATTTAACCTCAGTCACAGTCTTAACACAAATTGGCTTCGAAATTTTTCAACTACTCGCACCCGTATCTTTCTGCATACTAACAGCCACAGCTAAAATGCACTGTCCAGAAGGACTGTGAAGTTATGTCTGACAAACACTGGAGGCCTTCAACAAAGCAGCAGCAACCCTCTTTGCTGCACTTAAATTTTACACAAATTTGATCTTGATAAATCAGTTTCCAGGGTTACACATGAGACACATGCATTTCCTTAACCATCTTACAACTGATCATTGTTCACAAAATGCTCTACCACTGGAGAGCCAGTCACCTGGTCAGGCTCATTTCCCAACACCAGGTCCAATATGGTCTCTCCTCCAGTTCGACGATCTACATTTTGTTTCAATAAATTCTGCCCTGTCTGAGCTTCTTGCACTAAGGAAGTCCCAGTTAATATGGGGGGAAAGTTAAAGTCACCACCACAACAACAACCAGTTTGTTTTTACATCTTTCCGTAATCTGTCTACATATCTATGGCCACGAAACTCCAGGATGATTGTTTCCCTCGTGCCAGGATCAAGGATGTCTTGGAGCAGACACAAGACATTCTGAGAAGAGGGTGAGCAGCCAGAGGTCTCCTGGTGGCTATTGGGAGGCCTATACTATAATCCCAGAGTGATTGGACCTTTGAGTCCACTCATATTTTCTTGGTGGATACACCCTCCAGTACATCCAAGAGCAGTGTGACATTCTCCCTGATTAGTGTAAATCCTCCACCTCTTTTACATCCCTCTGTCACTTCCAAAACATTGAAACCCTGGAACATCAAGCTGCTAGAGGTTGTGATTTTGTTTAAACTTTCCATGCAACTCCCCAAATTCTCTTTGCGGGACCTTATCTCATCTTGCCCATGTCATTAGTACCAACATGGACCACAGCCTCTGGCTGCTCACCCTCCCCTTTCAGAATATCCTGTGCCCACTAAGACAAGGACGTCCTCAACCCTGGCACCAGAGAATCAACACCTCCCTGGAGTCTCATTTGTGGCCATAGAATCTCATGTCTGTGCCCCTCACTACTGCTCACCTTGACTTTGCACTACCCTCCTGTGCAACAGAGCTTGTTGTGGGGCCAATGATCTAGCTTCTGCCATCATTCTGCCACCCCAACAGGCTATCCCCCCAGTATCCAAAACTGTTTGAGAGGGGAACAGCCACAGGGGACTTTTGCACTACCCATCTCCCCTCCTGGCAGTCACCCATCAATCTATTTGAAGCTTTGGTGTTACTAGCTCCCTGAAACTCATCTATTACACATTCAGCCTCACGTATGCTCCTTACAGTGTCCAACTGATCGATGCAGTCCAAGAGGAGCTGTAGCTGGACTCATTTCCAGCAAACAGTCCTCAGGGAACTATACTCCTCCCTGTTCTCCCCCATTTGACAGGTGCAGACCACTCCAGTGATTGAACTTGCAGCCTCTAATATTACCCAGGCTCATGCGCCAATACATCTGCTGCCCCAAGATACATGTCCAGGAGAAAATAATCTGAGGTTAACAAAGGAGCAGCTTGAGACAAAAATGCCTCCAACAGATAGTTTGTGACCTAGATTCCAGCATATGTAGTCTCCTGTCCCCAGTTTACCTTATCTCTCCTTGCAACTCAATCCCTCTAGTCCCAGCCATCCCCAACATCCTTAAAAATCTTTTTTGCATCCTGTCTAGCTTAATCACATCCTTCACACCTTAAGTGACCAGAATGCACAATATTCTAGCTGTATTATCACTAATGTCTTGTACAGCTGTAACACAAGGTCCCAACTCTTGTAATCAGTGCCTAATCTGATGAAGGCAAGCTTGTCAAATACATCTATCACCACCTTGTGTACCTGCGTCACCACCTTCTGAGAAAGATGTCCTTTAGCCGGAGGTCTGTTCTACAACACTCCAGGGCCCTGCCATTCACTGTACAAGTCCTTCCCTTGCTTAACTTCACAAAATGCACCATTTCACATTCATTGAGTTAAATGCCATCAGCCACTCCTTGGCCCACTTTCCCCAGTTGAGCTCAATTAATCATACCTTTTTCCAATGCCCAGCGCACCAATTTGTACCACTCACAAACATACTAACCGTGCCACCTACATTCTCACCCAAATCATTAATACATGACCAAAAGTGGACCCAGCAATGATCCCTGTGGCACATCACTGGTTACAGGCCTCCAAATCTGAAAAACAACCCTTCACTATCACCCTCATACTCCTTCAATGAAGCTAATTTTGTATCCAATTGGCTAGCTCACCCTTGATCCCAATCAATCTAATCTTCTGGATGCTTAGCATGCAGGACCTTGTCAAAAGCTTTGCTGAAGTCCAAATAGACAACATCTGCTGCCCTGCCTTTGTCTATCATCTGTCATCTCTTCAAAAAAAGTCAAATTCCGGAGCCACAATTTCACCACACACAAAGCCATTGCTGACTAACCCTAATCAGTCCTCGTCTTTCCAAATGCTGGTAGATCATGTCCCTCAGAATCCCCTACAGAAGCATCCCACCACTGATGTCAGGTTCCCTGGCAAACAGAACACCTTTCACCCCATGTTGTCCTGAACTAATTAAGCTGAAGCTGCCGCATGACACTAGTCCCTTCTGCCTTCACATGGTCCATTTCTCTCCATATTCATTTGCCCATCTAAGAATCTCTTAAACATTTCTATCACATCTGCCTCCTTCATGACCCCTGGCAGAATATTCCAGGCACACACCATTCAAACAACCTACCCCTCACATCTCCTCTAAACATTCCCCCTCGAGTATTGGGCATTTCAACTCCAGGAAGTATATTCCAGCTGTCTACTCCATGAATGCTTCTCAGTTTTATAAACTTCTGCAAGGTCTCCCCTCATCTTCCACCACACCACAGAAAACAACCCTACTTTGTCCAACTCCTTAAAGAACTCACCCTTTAATCCATGCAGCATCCCAGTAAACATCTTAAATAAAGGCACAACATTATCCATCCTCCAGGTCTTCTGGTACCTCATCCTTGGTTAAAGTTACCAAAATTCCTGCCAGGGCCCCTGCGATTTCCTCCCTTTTTAGCCCCCCCCCCCATGTTAGCCACCTTTATGCACCTCAATCTCACCAACACTTCCTCTTTCGTAATGTCAATATGTTTCAGGACATGGTTCCTGATCCTGAATTCCCAGCTTCTCTGATCGCCACAGTAAACACAAATGAGAAATATTCATTTAGGATCTCATCCACCTCTTGTGGTTCCACACAGATGACGATGTTGATCCTCGAGGGAATCCATTGTATTCCTCGTTACGCCTTTTGTTCTTAATATATTTACAGAATCTCTTCAGGATTTTTTAAATGATGTGCCAAAGCCATGTCATGCTCAGTTCACTGCGCCCCCCCCCCCACTCCATTTCCTTCTTTAGCCTACTCCTACATCTCTTGCATTAAGGGATTTCACCATACTGTGACTACCATGCTGAAGAGTGCTGACCCACTTCCGAGCAGGACAATGATACCTGCCTCTGTACAGTTTGGGTCACCCTGCTATAGGAAAGATATCATTAAGCTGGAAAGAGTGCAGAGGAGAGGATTCAAGAGCCGCAAGTTATCGGGAGATGTTGGGCAGGCTCAGACTTTATTCCTTGGAATATAGGAGACTGAGGGGTGATCTTATAGAAGTGTAAAAAAATCATGAGGGGATAGGGTGAATGTGCCTAGCCTTTTTCCAAGGAAAAGGGAATTAAAAACTAGGTGTCATAGGTTTAAATTGAGAGGGGAAAGATTTTTCCACCACCGTACTCTGCCTGTTCGTGTCTCTTTTTAAATGCCTCAGATGACACTTAGCTGCTTCCACCACCGCCCTTGGCACCACATTCCAGACACCCATTTCGAAAACAACTTGCCTCAAATCTCCTTTAAGTTTATCCGTCTCACCTCAAAGCTTCGCCTTCCAACATTTGACATTTTCCAATTAGGTAGGAATATTTCAGAGGAATGAACAGGCAGGGAAATGGAGAGATATAGACCATGTGCTGGCAGATGGGATTAATTTGGATTAACATCATGGTCAGCATAGACATCATGAGCTAAATGACCTGTTCCTGTACTGTGCTTTTTTATATTCAAAATCATATGCTCCTTTTTATTCTCCCAGTTAGAGGAACAATTTACATTTTCCCCATGTTATAATCTATTGACCGGGCTGGCAAGTTACTGCACACATTAATATTAACTCAAACAATTTTATCAAAGAACTATAGGAAGGACCAGGCACAATGTTCTGGCACAAGGAATACTAAGACGAATCCCCTCCTCACACAATGGAATGAAGTTTGGGAAGTGGAGTACAGCATGCATCTAATTACATGGGAGTGACAATATCCCAGTTTTTATGCCATTTCCACAGCAAACGACTTTCAGGAAAGTTCTGCTGGCATCCAATGTGACAAATTTTAGAGGTTTGTTCCCTTCGACTTATTTCCTTTCTCCTACCCATAATGCCAGCACATTTCTTAAGAGCAGTTTTCAAGTTTTCTTTCAAAAAAATGCCAGGGAAGATTAACCCCAGAAAAATCTAAACATGTGCTGAAACCATACACACAGAGGACAGATAAAGTGCAATCCATGGCAAATCCTGGCCTTGTTACTGTAGCCGTCAATAACTTTAGGGGTAGAATTTGTATAAATTTAAGAGGTGCCCAAGTTGTAGGTGTGATCTCCTTCCTCAGCAGACGCACCTCAAGTCAAGGTTCTGACTATTGGGCATCATTGGTTCAAGTTGAGAAGCTACAGAAGGACCAAACAGGACAAGTCCCAGATTGGCAATAGAACAGTATGGGAGTTGGTCACCCAAGGGCGTGGGTGGGGGTGGGGTTGGGGGTGGGGGTGGGGTGCTGCCTGAGCCCTGCGTTCGCAAAAAGAAAGCTTTACCTGAAACATATGGCGTTTTCCAGTCATTAACGGAAACTCAATCATCTTCCTCTGTGGTGATGCCGCCGCCAACAACAGCAGCTAAGGGCAACGGGGCTCTTTTTCAAGCGACTTCATCCAACCGCTGCTCTCGTTTTCCAATCGATACCCACGTGGCATTTTCCAATCCGGCAGCAGCAATGTCCAACGTGTCTGACACCAATTGAAGCCACTGCTACGTCGCCAGAAGCCTCCGTGCAGAGTCGGATCGTGAATGGGTCGGTCGACAATCGATTTCCCACATGCCGATCTCATTTCGGGATCCATTTCAATGATATGGGGAATATTATATTGTGATGTCCTCCAGAAATCCCAGGTCTTGCAGTTTCATTACCACTGCAAATTAGAAACCATTTGATGTTTGTCAACATAATTATTAGGAAGCATCGTGTCCAGTGTATACTGACTGTAGAACCATTTATATTCATTTCCAATATGCTTGGCATCATAATCTATTTAATATGTAAAGACACAATCACAAAATCATTACAGCACAGAAATTTTTCACGCCGTTGCATTGCAGAGTGACCTATTCAATCCCATTCTCTGCTTTTTCTGTCACCTTGCAAATTGTTTTCCCTTACGTGCCTTTCCAATACTCTTTAGAGAGCTGTAACTGACTGTTTCCCACACCCTTACAACAATGAGTCCCAGATCATAAACACTTTGCACAATATGTATTTCCTCACATGTCCTTTTGACTTCTGCTCATCGCTTGGGATTTGTGGTCCCTGGTCCATGAACCATCCACGAATTGGAACAGCTTCTCTTCATCTATATCCAACATAACTTTGCACACCTCTACCATATCTTCTCTCAACCTTTGTTCCAAGTACAACAACCGCACTTTTGCTGAAAATGCTCATGCCCGGAACCATGCTAGTCAATGTCTTCTGTTCTCTTCCCAGGGCCATCCTAAGGTCACAGAATCACACAGCATAATATTAGACCATTCAGCTCACTGATTTGCCCGACTGTTAAGACCGAGTGGGTCAACTAACCTTAGATACCTGCGGATCGGCCTAAGACATTTGTAAAGTACAGGGTTCGAGTCCCTGTTAAGTAAACATACGAATTAATATGTTGGGTTGAGTCCCTAACGTACTGGGGTTAGAGGTCCCGAGGGCAAAGGAATAATGGGAGGATGGGAGTCTAAGGATAGTGGACCCACTAAGGAAACACCTGTGGGCTCTATGTACTTACATTATGGTTCGGAAAGTATGCAGTATGTCAGAGAACTGGTTAAGTGGACAAAACATAACGGAAAGCCTTTCGGAGGGATTTGGGATAGGATAGAGGCATCAGCTGAAATCCTGAAACAGAGTAAAACTGCAGGGTGGTCGGCTTATTGGAGCTGGCGCCAGGAAGCAGAGAAATGGAAGAGGAAATCACGGAGAAGGAGGAAGGAGAACGAGGAATGTAGAAGCAGAAAGAGAAACAAAGGATAAGGAAAGTAAAGAGCTAGAATTCCGGTCGGGAAAGAGGCAGGTGGGTAATGCCAGACGTCCAGCAGACGATGACGATGACGAGGAACAGGGAGACGATTGGGATGGATGGTACCCTATCTATCCGCCTTTCCCCGGCGGAAATAACAACCCTGAGGGTGCTTCAGGCCCCCAGGTATTTCCTCCTTCAACCTCGGCAACGTCCCCTCCCTAATATATCCCTCCAGCCCACCCAGGACCACAGGCTCCCGCCCTCCCCACAACGAAGACTCTGAACGCTTCCCGTCGAGGTTCCTTCGGAGTTTTTCGAAATCAGGCCGTAAGCCTGCACAAACCCTCCAGACCCTGCACATGCCAACGAGAGCCTTTCCAGGCCCTGATGGAAACCCCGTCCATGTTTCTAGACCCCGAACTCCTTCTGAATGGAAAGCCACAGTAGACTCCAGGCCTAATCCCAAGGAAGACATGACAAAGTTCCAGCATAAAATGGAACGGAAGTGCCACAATCCCACCAAGGACGATATTGAGGTGGTGATGGACGTCTGCTTGCGGACTATAAAGTGCAACTGGCCACAGGCCCCTGTGTCGGAGGTCGAACTAAATACCTTATGGGGTAATGTCGTGACCGTAGGGTGATGTGGTGAAGGAATGTTTCCTGTCCATTACTGATCGGCGCAAATTCAATAGCACATTGCAAAAATCGGACCAGGACATTGGTGATTATGTTGAACGCGTGCTAAAAGTATATGACGGTGTTGATTCACGCTGTTGTAAATGGGTTGCAACAGCGTATTTAGCAAATGTTCTGTACTACTTGCATTGGAATATCACAAACCGTTGGCCGACGTTGTGAGTGTTTTACAACATTGCCTGCGCCAAATCCACCGACAGCAGCCGAAGCAGAGGGGCCACTTCGATAAAGGTTTACGTGCAAGCCCAACGGGACTGTGAAATGCTCCCCAATTCAGGGGTCAGGCCAGAAGAGGGAGGGGGAGAGGAAACCCCCAAGGAAAAACTGCCAGCTTTATTTGTGGCTGGTTAGATCACTGTGGAAGGAGTGTCCACAGCAGACAGCCTACTCTCAGCAGCAAGGAACACCATCCCTTTTTGCAATGAACAGTTCGTTCGAGCCGTCCCCACAAAACCAGCTATAGGGGTGCCACTCCCAGACATTCTCACAGTTAGTAGCGACAACTCACCCTATGGTCGGACCCCTAGTTTCCGCTACCATAAATAGCCAAATTAAAGAATTGGGGCGAGTTCTTCTAATGTTAATGAATCTGACTATCTGACGATAGGGAAATCCATGAGCTCAGTCAAGGTGGTGGGCCTCACCGGCCAGCCAGTCTTGTTGCCATTCATTGTCCGATGCAGTACCTTTTACTGTTCAAGGGTGGACCGGAGAACACCAGTTCCTAATTGCTGCCAATGTACCGGTTACCTAACTGGGAAGGGATCTTTCATGCAAACTGGATTGCACACTGCTGCGCACTCCAGAAGGTGTCCTACTTCAAGCCCCAGAGAACAATTATGCACTGGCATGCCTCCTGGTAGAATAATGGCTATACGATGCCCCGATGGTCCGGTGGTGGAGGATTGTCGACATGGATATCACCTACCAAATGTTTACTTTGATTCGGCAACTCCTGCAACAGCCTCGGATCAGAGAACGTCTTCCAGGTTACATGGAAGTCCCTAAACGTTGGCATTATTATCTGAACTGCACGTCCTATTGTGACCTTGATGGCCATGACACCAGTGATGCATCTAAAGCCACCTTACCACTGGAAAAAAAACACTTTATTTTACAAGCATCTGCTCTGTATCTTGGTCAACAAGGTGTGGAGTTGTCGTTTAAACGTTAGGAAGATGCGAAAACGTTCAATGGGAAAGATGTTTTGGTATCACACTGCACGGTTTATGTTCCGCCTGGACATGAGGCAAAAGACCTGGGGCCAATGATCAAGCGACTCTCCTCACAGATGACCCTACAATCTTACTTAACAAGGTACGGGAGAGTCTATATTTTGCAGAACTTTGAAATACGACTGGAAATTGATCCCATCGAACTCCCTTCCATCTTTGAACGTCACCAGCCCCGCCCCTTTCAATTAGTATCCCGACCAGAGACCCTCCAGCAGGTGCCAGAGACGCTGTGGGCCACTCGTCCCAACAAAGTCGGGCGAGTATTATCAGCTGAGCCCTTCCGCGTTAAAGTAGACCCCACTAAACCTTTGCCTCGAAGATCACATTGCCCGTTGAGTCCGGAGGCAGAAAAGGGCATCGCGCCAGTTTTCGAGGAGCTTCTCCAGCGCTGTGTGCTCATACCACCTCTGAGCCCCTGCAACACACCTATTATGCCTGTTCAGAAACCCAGTAGAGAAGCGTGGCGCTTCGTATAAGACTTACGTGCTGTAAATGCCTGCGTGATCCCACCCTTCCCAGTGGTACCCAATCCAGCCACCATATTGAGTTGCATTTCCTCGAACTCCACGCATAACACGGTGGAAGACCTCTGTGGGGCATTCTTCTCAGTGACAATCCACAAGGATTCCAACATCTCTTCGCCTTCACATGCAAGGGCAGACAGTCCACCTGGACCCGACTGCCCCAGGGATGCATTGCGATTCCAACCAGCTTTTCTCGTGTCCTGCAAAAGCACCTGAGGGATGTGGCCACCTTCATACAATATGTGGATGATCTACTGATTTCCTCCCCGTCTCAACACCCTTCAGAAACTGGTTGCATCACGTTGCTCACTGAATTGGCCAAGAAGGGGCACAAGACTTCTAAGGAAAAACTGCAGTTGTGCCAATCCACTGTTAATTACCTCGACCATGTGCTCAAGGATAATATATAATTACCTCGACCATGTGCTCAAGGATAATATATGATAGGACCGGATTGCAGCTATTGTCAAACTTCCAAAGCCTCTCACGAAGAAGAACGTGGTACACTTTCTGGGCGTGGCCAGATATTGTAAACAGTGGATTCCCAATTACGCAGAGGTTAGCAGTCCCCTGCGAGTTCTTGCCCTTCCAACTGCAACAGACCTGATACAATGGAACCCAAAGCCCTGAAGACAAGCCTAATTCATGCACTTGTACTGGGCTTCCAGACTTAAGTGAAGACATCCCACCTTTTCGTCTCAGAAACTCGACGATTCTCGCAGTTTATCCTTACCCAGACGCATAGAGATAAGCTCTGCCCAGTCGCCTATTACAGTACACAACTGGATCTAATGGCTATGGGTCATCATATCTGAAAGTGATTGCCGCCATCTACCACGTTGTCAAGGCCGCTCAGGACCTAAAATTAGCACACCCGGTTACCTTACATGTCCCGCACTCTGTTGCCTCTTTGTTAATCAGGGCTGCTATCCAACACAGTCTACCAGACTCCCCGAGGACTACATCTGCGCAAAGTGCATTGAGATGTAGCTCCTTAGGGAACGTGATAGGAATCTGGAGCTGCAGCTCAATGACCTTCGCTCAATTAGGGAAAGTGAGGAGGAGATAGACACAAGCTATAAAGAATTTGTAGAGAGTACCTCTGTGGCAGTCCCCCTCAAAAATCAGTATATCATTTTAGATACTGTTGGAGAGGATGACCTGACAGAGGAAGACCATGGCAGACGGGACTTTGGCACCATGCCAGGTGCCGTGGTCCAGTGAGCAAGGAGAAATGCAGTAGTTATAGGGGATTCTATACTGAGGGGAACAGACAGGAGATTCTGCGAGCCCGATAAGGATACCCGGATGGTGTGTTGCCTCCCTGGTGCCAGGGTACGGGATGTCTCAGATCGGGTCCAGAGTATTTTGAGGGGAGAGGGTGAGCAGCCAGAAGTCTTGGTACATGTTGCTACCAATGACATAGATAGAGAAAGAGAGGATGTCGTGAAGGAAGATTACAAGTAGTTAGGAAGAAGGTTAAGAAGCAAGACCTCCAGGGCAGTAATCTCAGGATTACTGCCTGTGCCACATGCTAATGAAGGTAAGAACAGCAGGATCAGGCAGATGAATGCGTGGTTGAGTAACTGGTGCAGGGGGCAGGGCTTTAAATTCTTGGATCATTGGGACCTATTTTGGGGGAGGTATGACCTATTCAAAAAGGATGGGTTACGCCTGAACTCAAAGGGGACCAATATCCTGGCGGGAATGTTTAATATAACTGTTAGGGAGGGTTTAAACTAATTTGGCAGGGCGAAGGAAACCAGGATGTTAGGATAGAGGAAGAGGACAATAGAAACAAGTCCAAGATAGTGTGCAGCAAAGATGGTAAGAGAGACAGGCAGGTGAAAAGACAGGATAATTTGCTGAGCAATAGAAATACAGTGTAATCGGTAGCAGATACTGGTCTAAATGTACTGTATTTAAATGCACGTAGCAATAGAAATAAAGTGGATGACCTTGTAGTACAGCTATAGATTTAAAAATATGACATTGTGGCAATAACCGAATCATGGCTTAATGATGGATGTAATTGGGAGCTGAATGTCCAAGGGTACACAGTGTTTAGGAAAGATAGGCGGGTAAGTAGAGGGAGTGGTGTGGCCCTGATGGTGACCAACGATATTAAATCAATAGAAAGAAGGGGCACAGGGTCAGAAGAGGTAGAATCCTTACGGGTAGAGTTAAGAAATGGCAAGGGTAAAAGGACCCTAAAAGCAGTTATATATCGGCCCCCGAACAGCAGCCGGGATGTGGACTACAAGTTACAGTTGGAAATAGAAAAAACGTGTCAGAGAGACAATGTCAAGATAATTATGGGGGACTTTAACATGAAGGTGGTTTGGGAAAGCCGGGAAGGTACTGGATCTCAGGAGACAGAGTTTGTGGAATGTCTTTTGGAAATCAGGTCATCTTTTAGTTGCTCAGCTATTCACAGTAACAGAAATTTTGACCAGGGGTGCCCAAACTTTTGCATACCACTGTAGCAACAACTTCCTAACCCGTACATCTTTGGAATGTGGGAGGAAACCGGAGCACCCGGAGGAAACCCAGGCAGACACTGGGAGAATGTATGAACTCCTTACAGACAGTGGCCGGAATGGAACTCAGGTCGCTGGCGCTGTAATAGCGTTACGCTAACCGCTACACTAAATCCACCTACGTTATTACCGACGGAGGAAGACGGAGAGCCACACGACCGTGAAGTCATGATGCAAATTACTACTACGTCTCGATGAGATTTGCAGACTACCCCTTGCAAAACCCGGAACTTATCCTATTCGTTGACGGTTCTTCCATAAGGGTGACTGATGGTAAACTTCAGACTGGTTATGCTTCTGTGAACACCATAAAACCATGGAATCTGCCAAATTAACAACTATTTGTTCTGCACAAGCTGCAGAACTTTTTGTTCTTACTCGACCTTGTACCCTGGCTCAGGGAATGTCAATCAATACTTACACGGGTTCCCAATATGCCTTCGGCGTTGTCTATGATTTTGGGAAACTCGAAATTATGGGGCTTCATGACCTCTTCCGGTACTCAGGTTAAGCATAGCCTACTTGTCCAGATTTGTTAAAGGCTCCCCTTGTCCATAGTTGTCATCAAATGTTGTCATACTAATGGTAGGGATGATGTCTCTCTGGGAAATGCCATAGCTGATATGGCGGCCACGGCTGCAGCCACCAAAATTGAAAGTATAATGGTAACCCAGTGTGGAGCAGCCTCGCGGCCTTTCTGTTCCTTTTCTATTGATGAAGTAGCAAGTCTGCAAAATGCTGCTGATGATGGGGGAAATCGAATTGGCAGAAGGCTGGCTGTAATCAAACAACCAAGGGTCTTTGGGTCACCCACGATGGCAGCTTGGTTGCTCCAAGGAACCTTCTCCCTTAGCTTGCCCATGCGTCTCATTCTTTTACGGAAATGGCAAAAGGGGGAGCGGCTGAATCATATTATTCAACAAACCTGGTGCGCACCAGGCTGATGAAGTTAGTATGAAATGTATGATTTGTCAAAAAATCATGCGGGAAAAACACCTGGTGTTTAGCGTGATTCGCAGCCCCAACCATGGGTCCCTTTGTGCATATGAAAATTGAGTTGATACAAATGCATAAGTGCGTGGAGATGCAGTATGTACTGGTGATAATGGATATTTCTAGATGGACCGAAGCATACCCCACAAGGAGAAATGATTCGATGACTGTGGCTAAGGTGCTACTAAAAGAGATTGTTTCTAGATTCGGAATCCCAGAGACGATGAGAGGCATTGATCGTGTGGATAGTCAGAGGCTTTTTCCCAGGGCTGAAATAGTTGCCACAAGAGGACACAGGTTTAAGGTGCTGGGGAGAAGGTACAGAGGAGATGTCAGGGATAGGTTTTTTACTCAGCGAGCGGTGAGCGCGTGGAATGGGCTGCCGGCAACGGTGGTGAAGGCGGATACGATAGGGTCTTTCAAGAGACTTCTGAATAGGTACATGGAGCTTAGAAAAATAGAGGGCTACTGGTAAGCCTAGTAAGTTCTAAGGTAGGGACATGTTTGGCACAGCTTTGTGGGCCAAAGGGCCTGAATTGTGCTGTGGGTTTTTTTATGTTTCAATGATAACAGTGCACACTTCACCAGGCAAGTGGTAAAATAAATGATTAAAGGTTTACGATGTAAGCAACACTTGTCATGCCCATACCATCGATAGGCGACAGGGGCAGTAGCTAGGCAGAATGGGATTCTGAAGACAAAACTTGCCAATCTGTGTAGGGAAACAGGTTTAAAATGCTAGAGGCCCAGCCCGTCGTGCTTGTGCTAATAAGATCCTGCCCCAATAAACTGACTGGACTGTCCCCCATGCAATAGTAATGGGCCACCCTATGAAGCTGCCTGTGCTCCTTTGACTGTTAAAGAAACGAATATACATAACATGAGCGAGGACATGTTGACCTGCTGCATAGTATTGACTAGGTCCTTGAGAAGTTTTCATTCGCAGGTTTCGGAAGCACAGAAAGAGGCAACCAGCGAAACCTGCTACGTCTACGAGCCGGGAGATGACAACATACTGGAGAAAGAATTGCTTAGACCCACGGTGGGATGGACAGTACCAAGTGCTACTGACCGCCCATGCTGCAGGGAAGCTCGAAGGACAACCAACATTGCAAGCGCGCGGCTCCAGAGTAATGTTTAAACTATGCTCACTCAGCCTTATTGTAACTCGATGTGTAATTGTTAATGCATGGAAGGATAACTCAGCAGTCTCACAAATGCAAGATGTAGCCTCCCAAACCAATAACACGGAATGTTGGATACGTCCCCATTTTGCCACCATTGCTACCTCAGGGATATGCTCCCTTACATTTCCCTTAAATGAGACCTGGTGTAAAGGGCAGCGGGCAGCTTTGATAAGGAATGTTCCACTTTGGAGGGCTCACGCCTCCAAAGTGGAAATGAAAGGGAAAGTGCACCTGTTAGTCCGAAGGAATTTTACTCAAGGAAGCACTCGGGTGTGGGATTTAAGAATGAACCAGTGTCAGTACCTCGCTGACTATAATACCGGCGAGGCTCGCTTTAAGTTTCTTAAATGCAAAAGAGGGAACCATGCCTGTCAGAGGATAGCTCCTAAGTGTGAGTCTGTTCTCCATTATGAAGATAAAGGTAGGGGGTGTAACTGTCAGTGGGTCTACAATCTCAATTATGAGGGAGGTTGGCAGTTATGGTCATCGAATGGATATTTTAGTGAGAACAATTGCACCTCCTGTATCTGGGGAGGGGGGGGGGGATCAAAATCACACTGAGTCGTGCTGGTACCTAGAGCCCTGAGACTGGCACACACCTGTAGGATCCGGTGCTACCGACTACATGACTCCTTTACATGTGCCCCTAACTGGATGAGGTTCTGCCAGAACTACACTGACTGGTACCCCACGCTTATTAGCTCTGGATTATTTTGGATTTAAGGTTACAACGCTTATAAAACCCTACCCCTGCACTGGGCAGGGATGTGCACTGTAAGAATAATTGTCCCTGATGCTTACGGGGTAAAGCAGTTTATGCACATGCTCGTCACAACCATTACCCAGGGAAGGGTCACCATAAGCGGGAGGTCGAGAATCCACACGGAAGACTGGGTTTCACCAGTTGATCCGAGCCCTGTTACCTGGTTTGGGGGGTGGCAGAGTTGGAGAAGACTGTGATCAATATTTCAGCCACCATGTAAAAGATAGAAAACAACACCATGGACGCCATACAGACTCTGAAAACTGAAATAAAATCCTTATCTGAAATGGTGCTTCAGAACGCTATGGCCCGAGATTTCCTTCTGACAGCGGAAGGATGTCCGCCGGTATCAATGAGTCCTGCTGTTACTTTGTTGATCAGAGTGGCTGTATAACAACAGGTGTGGACGCAGTATAAAGCAAGCTTAAGGTTCTGCACAAAGTGACAGGAAAAGCCCTTTGACTGGAGGGGGGGGGGGAGAAGGGGGATGGAAACCAGTTGTTGGGGAGGGGGTGGATGTAGTTGGGAGGTATTGTTAAGTGTCCGATAAAGTATGTCCTCATTGCATTGGCTACAATAATGGTGACCTTTGTGTCTATCCAGATAGCACTGTGCCTAGGCCGTGCCTTGCGTGGGACTATAAGACAGCGAAGGTCCCCTGAACCGATAGCGATCTCCATGTTCCTCGTAACTAAACTTTCAATAGAAACTAAGTAAGACGCCCTTTCTGCCTTGGTGAACATACAGTATGATGATGATTAAGAGCTATCTTGGCTGGCCTTGTCGGACAAAAGAATATGAACAACATGGTTGCAAAAGGATTCACGATTAACTGCATGTCCTTGCTACAGCACCACCAAATCTAGCAAACACCTGTAACCACTTGCATGAATTGAACCTTGTGCGGTTAGAGTTGAGTCTGCTTTATGTCATTGTCTTTGCCTGTCCGCATCTGACCTCTATGAGACCTAGCACAAGTCGTGGAAAGTTAATGAACAAGAGAAAAAAAACTGTACAAGAAAGAATTGTAAGAAAGGAGATTGAGCCAGTTTTGGTTGAGCACGGTGCTTTCCCTTAACTTCTCCCTTGCTAGCAAGATAATAAAAGAAGCATTTCGCTGTTAACAGTCAGTCTGCTCTTCCTAAGATCCACTTTGCTAAGCCAGATATATGCCTCACCAATCAGTGCCTTTCTCATGAGCTTCTCACCATTAGAGACAAGAAAAATCTAAAACAGAGAAAGCAGACCAAACACTGTTGAACAGCATAATAATAAAAATCAGGAGAAAGCCAGAGAGTCCCTCAAGTCTGCCTCACTATTCAATAAGGCTGTTGCTGATCTAATCACTGGCCTCTACCTGAACACTGTGTTGTGTAATCTCTGCAACCCTGATTCTTTGTAATTTGCCTTAAATATACTTAATGGTTTCACATCCACAGTTCTCCGGGAGAGTGAATTTCAAAGGTTCATAAAAGATTCAGAACAGAAATTCTACATCTTAAATGAAGCATTTGCAATGATTTTCTGTTAGAAGTGTTAAGAGGATGATCCAGAGCAGCTTCCTTCTGGCAACCCCACCAGGGACAAAAGGCAATTCAGCCAATTTGGTTCACTGATCAAAATAGTGAAATGGCTAAGAGCTGTGGATTGGGTTTTTTGAGGAGATGACAAAGATGATTGATGAGGATAAGGCAGTGGATATTATCTACGTGGACTTTAATAAAGCATTTGACAAGGTCCCTCATGGTAGGCTGATCTAGAAGATTTAAGTCAAATGCAAACCACAGTGAGATGGTAAGTTGGGTTAAAGTAGGGATAGAGAAACATTTAATGTTTCAGGTCTGAGACCCTATACCAGAATTGAACAAATGGCCCCAAGGTCTCAGACCTGATACATTAACAGTTTCACCTCCCACAGATGCTGCCTGACCTGTTGAGATTTTTCAATGTTTTTTGTTTTTATTTGAGATTTCCAGCATCTGCAGTTTTGGTTTTGATTTTCAGAAAAGAGTAAAACTCACTCTTCTCAACAAAATGTCTAAAGTAACTTACACTTGAGTGTCAGTGAACACGCTGCATTCCACTCCTGTTGAAGTCACTTCCAATGCTGCTAGCAGATGGAGCATTGGAGAGGGAAGACTTGGTGAGTCTGTGATTAATTGACTTTGTTACATAGGGAACAGAATGATGGTTTAGTTTGCAGACAGTTTGAAATAAATGTTTTCTCTGCTTCTGGCCAGATATAACATTTATCCCTTTCTATAACTGACAAGTCTGAAAATTCTATAAAATGCTGGCAGCAACATTTTCATGAGCAGAACATGAGCAACATGATTATAAATTATCATGGCAGATCCTTGTTGTTATAATCCTCCTCTTCTAACAGGAACACACATTCAATCTGATGAAGGTCCATCATACTTGCTGACAGATCTACACTTCCAATAGAATAGCCAACTCTATGAAGCCTTAACATTTTTAAAATTTAAGTTTGCCTCTAAATACATCATTATACAAACTTAAAATAGAATTATGGCATTCTTCAGTTTCAATATTACAAACTGTTATTGAAATCATCTTTCAAATGAGCAAGTGAACATTATTTTACAAAAGTAAAAGTAATTTTATCAGAAGCTCATAATCTCTTGCATAATCCAGGAGAGTGTTCTTCTTCACTTTGGAATAAGTTACGTTACTATAATGTACAGAGGCAGATACTATGTGGACATCGTAATAATGAAGATACTATATAGTTAGTAAGGTCGAAATTAGCTGGATCATCAGCCATTCCTGATGAAAATATTTTATTGTTAAAGGAATGGATAATGGAACAATTATTGAACTCTTACAATTGGTCTTTCAAAACATCAGAACATAAGAAATAGGAGCAGGAGTAGGCCAACTGGCCCATTGATCCTGCTCCGCCATTCAATCATATCATGGCTGATCTGGCTGTGGACTCAGCCCAAGCTACCTGCCTTTTCCCCACAACCCTTAATTCCCCTACTATACAAATATCTATCTAACTGTGTCTTAAATATCTTTAATGAGCTAGCCTCTACTGCTTCCCTGGGCAGAGAATTCCACAGATTCTCTACTCTCTGGGAAAAGCAGTTCCTCCTCATCTCCTTCCTAAATCTACTGCCCCGAATCTTAAGGCTATATCTCCTAGTTCTATTCTCACCTACCAGTGGAATCAACTTTCCTGACTCTTATCTTATCAAGGGATCATTTTCTACATTATCTCCTTATTTTTTAATGTTATCTTATTTTTTCTTTCATGATTGAATATCCTGGTGAAAGAATAAAGCTACTTTCCAAACATACCAACATTAGTGCAAGTTGAGAGAACAAAAGTACCCTGAGGTAGTGTTAGGCTTTTCCAGGTCGGATCAAGAACCTGATGCAAGTGGGGAAGAAACTTTTGATGAACCTTTAGGTGTGGGTCTTCTCTTCAGGCTCCTGTATCTCCTGCCTGATGGCAGCATCGAGAATAGGGCACGGCCCCGATGGTTGTTGCCTTCTTGAGACATTGCTTCTTGTAGATGTCCTCGATGGTGGGGAAAGCTGTTCCCATGATGAAACTGGCTGAGTCCACCACTCTCTGCCCCCTCTTGTGTTCCTGTGCATTGTACTTTCCATATCAGGCCATGATGCAACCAGTCAGAATCCTTTCAACTGTAGATTTGCAGAAGTTTGTTGGAGTCTTTGATGGCATGCTGAATCTCCTTAAACTTCTAAGAAAGTAGAAACGCTGGCATGTCTTCTTCATGGTTTCATCTATGTGCTGGGTCCAGGATAGGTACTTTGAGATATTGTCACCCAGGATCTAGAAGTTGCTTACCCTTTCCTCTGCCCACCCTTCAATGAGGATTGGTGCAGGTTCGCCTGACTTCCCCTTCCTAAGGTCCTTGGTTTTGCTGACATTACTCACAAGATTATTGTTACGACACCACTCAACCATCTGACCTATCTCACTGTTGCATGCCTCCTCTTCACATCCGTGATTCTGTCGACAACAGTGGTGTCCTCGGCAAACTTGTAGATGGTGTTGAAGCCATGCTTAGCCACACAGTTATAGGTATATAGAGGGTCTAGCATACGGCTAAGCACATAGCTCTGAGGTGTGTCTCTGTTGATGGCCAGTGAGGAGGATATGAGGTTTCCGATCTGCACTGATTGTGGTCTCCCAGTGAGGTAGTCGAGGATCCAATTGCAGAGGGAGGTACAGAGGCCCAAGTCTTGGGGATTGACAATATGTTTTGAGGGGACGATGCTGTTGAACGCCGAGCTGCAGTCAATGAGCAACAGCCTGACGTATGTGTTCCATTTGTCCAGGTGGTCCAGAGCAGAGAGGAGAGCCAGCGAGATAGTGTCTGTAGACCTATTGTGGCAATAGGTGAATTGATGTGAGTCCAGGTCCTTGTTGAGACAAGAGTTGATTCAAGTCATACCAACCTCTCAAAGCACTACTCCGGACAGCAATTTTTGAAGCAGGTCACCCTGCTCTTATTGGTCACCGGTACAATTGATGCCATCTGGAAGCAGGTGGGAAACTCAGGCCGCAGAAGTGAGAAGTTGAAGATGTCCCTGAATGGTCAGTTGGTCAGTACAGGTTTTTAACACTCAAAAAGGTATGCTGTCAGGGCCTGACGCCTTGCGCGAGCTCACCCTCTTGAAGGATGTTCTGACATCAACCTCCGAGACTGAGATCACAGGGCGGTCGGGTGCTGTGGGGACTCGCACGGGTGACCAAGAGGATTGATGAGGGCAGGTCGGTAGATGTTGTCCACATGGACTTTAGCGAGGCCTTTAGCAAGGTTCCCTATGGTCAGCTGGTCTTGAAGGTTCGATCACGTGGGATCCAGGAAGAGCTCACCAATCGGGTACAAAATTGGCTTGGTGGAGGTACTCAGAATGTGGTAGTGGAGGGCTTTCATTCAGATTGCAGGCTTGTGACCAGTGGTGTGCCGCAGGGATCGGTGCTGGGTCCATCTATATCAATAATTTTGAAAATGTGGGTGGCATGGTCAGTAAATTTGCGGATGACACCAAAATTGATGGTATAGTGGAGCATGAAGAAGGTTATCTAAGAATACAACAGGAGCTTGATCAAGTGGAAAACTGGGCCAAGGAATGGCAGATGGAATTTAACCTGGACAAGTGTGGTCTTGCATTTCAGGAAGTTAAACCAGGGCAGGACTTGCACAATAAATGGCAGAATGGCAGGTAATTATAGAATGTAGAGACCTGGGGCCATAAGTGCATGGTTCTCTGAAAGTGGCAACACAGGTAGACAGGGTGGTGAAGAATGCATTTGGCAGGTTTGCCTTCATCGGTCAGGGCAAGAGTTGGGACATCATGTTCCAGTTTATAAGACACTGATGAGTCTGCACTTGGAGTGCCGTGTGCAATTCTGTTCTAGCTATAGGAAGGATGCCATTAAGTTGGAAAGAGTGCAGTAAAGATTCCAACGATGTTGTGAGACAGGAGGGCTTGGGTTATAAGGAGAGACTTGATGAGCTGGGGCTTTTTTCCTTGGAGCTTAGGAGGTTAAGGAGTGCCTTTATAAAAGTATATAAACTTATGAGGGGCATAGATAAGGTGAATAGCCAAAGTCTGTTTCCCAGGGTGTCGGAGTCTAAAACTAGAGGGCAATGGTTCAAAGTGAGAGGGCGAAGATTTCAAAGAGAGCTGAGGAGCAGGCTTTTCCACAAAGAGGGTGGTTGGTATCTGGTACGAGTTTCCAGAGGAAGCTGTAGAGATGGGTACAACTACAACCTTTAAAAGACATTTGGACAGGTACATGGATTGGAAAGGTTTAGAGGGATAAGGTCCAAATGGAGGCAAATGGGACTAGCTCATTTAGGCAACTTGGCCAGCATGGACGAGTTGGGCTGAAGACCCTGTTTCCATAGTGTTTAACTCTGACTATGACTTTATTGTCCATGTCCCTCTATTCCCTGCCAGCTTGTGTCTGTCTAAAAACATTGCTATCATATCTGCTTCTACCACCTCCCCGGAAGTGCATTCCAGGCACATACTAATCTCTGTGTGGATTTTTTTTTTTAAATTGCCTCTCACATCTCCTTTAAACTTTCTCCCTCTTACCTTAAACCTCTCCTCTCCTAGTGTTTGACATTTCCAAAAGCTCAGCTTTTGGTCATCTGTTCAAATATTTCTTTCTGGGGCTGGGTGTAAAATCATGAGGGGCACAAAAAAGTTTCTGTTGAACATCTGGACATTATAAAAATGCAATTCTTGTTTCAATTTGCTGATTTTCTCCCATCTCTTTAATGCACCTTTACGATTTCATCACTTTAATGTTCAGAGTACACATAACATGAATCATCAATTGTGTGGGTTAAAAATTCACAGAATTCTGTCAGTTAGATGAATATGGTGACTGGTCAATCAGTTCTATTAATGTTAGTCAGGTATTAGAGATTAGTCAGGCAATAAGGACTAACTCCTTTGTGTTCTCTGCAAAATATTATGATGGGATTGTAAGAGCTGGGAGTACTCACTTTAACATTTCATCCAAAAGATGGCATCTCCAACAGTCCAGCACCAATTGAGCATTACACTAGAAGATCCGTTTCTGGAAATAAACTTGCACCATTCTGTCCTGAGATGAGAAAACTACTCATTAAGTAATTACTGATACCTTCCTCTGTGCATTCAAAAGGTTTCAGTTATAAAAGTTAACATCACAGCATATCATTGCATCAAAACAATTAGGATGTTTACCAAGCAAGATGTTACTGGTCGGTGACTAAAGCTATCAGCATTTATGTCAGATGTGAAGGTCACTGTATCAGAATCATAGAGTCATACAGTACTATGTGTGTAGCCACTGGAGATGGTCAAGGTCTAAATGGATATTTCTCATCTGTATTTACTGTAGGGAAGTCATGGAAGCCAGGGAACTCAGGGAAGAGAATCGTGATGTCTTGAAAAATATCCATGTTACAAAAGAGGAGGTGCTGGTGGTCTTAAAGTGCATAAACTTGGATAAACCCCCAGGTCCTGACCAAATGTATCCTGAAACATTGTGGGAAGCTCGGGAAGAAATTGTTGGGGCCCTGACAAAGATATTTCTATCATTATTAGTCAAGGGTGAGGTACCAGTAGACTGGAGGGTGGCTAATGTCATGCCTTTACTTATGATGGTTTGCAAAGACAAGCCAGGGAAATTACAGGCCGTTCAGCCTAACATCAGTGGTGGAAGAGTTACTGAAGGGGATTCTGAGAGACAGGATCTACCTGTATTTGGAAAGGCAAGGACTGATTAGGGACAGTCAGCACAGCTCTGCACGTGGGAAATCATCTCTCTTGAATTTAATTGAGTGATTTGGAAGAAGTGAACAAGACGATTGACGAGGACAGGGCAGTAGATGTTGTCTATATGTCCCGTATGGTAGGCTGGTCTGGAAGGTTAGATCACATGAGCTCAAGGGTGAGCTCGCCAATTGGATACAAAATTGACTTGAAGGAAGGAGATAGAGGGCGGTGTTGGAGGACTGTTTCTCAATTGGAAGTCTATGACCAGCGGTGTGCCGCAGGGATCAATGTTTGTAATTATATATATTTATTGTACTCTCGTTTGTGATATATGTACAGTATTAACGATTTGCATGGCGGCATGATGAGTGATTTGTGGATGACACCAACATTGGTGCTGTGTTGGACAGGAAAGAAGTTTGCCTGAGACTACAAGAGAATCCAGATCAAATGGAAAAATGAGCAAAGGATTGGCAGGTGGAATTTAACTCAGACAAGTGTAAAGTGATGAATTTGGGAAGTTTAACAAGAGCAGTACATACAGAATGAATGATAGCGCCTTGAGAAGTGCCATAGACCAGAGAGACTGAGGTGCACAAGTACAGATCTCCCTGAAAGTAGCATCACAGGTAGACAAGCTGGTGAAGGAGGTGTATGGCACAGGTGGGGCATTGAGTATATGTTCGGGTGTCAAGTTACAGCTGTACAAGACATTGGTGAGACTGCACTTAGAGTATCATGTACCGTTCTGGTCGCCATTACAGGAAGGATGTGATCAAGCTGGAGAGGGTGAAGAAAAGATTCACAGGGAACTGGAGGGCTTGAGTTATAAGGAGAGACTGCATAGGTTGGGCCATTTTCCCTGAAGGGTAGAAGGCTGAGGGGTGACCTTATAGAGATTTAGGAAAATACAAAAATACATATTGTCAGGGAAGGGGAGGCCCTAGGTTTAAGATGACATAAAGGGGATCTGAGGGGTAAGGTTTTCACACAGGGGATAGTGGGTTTTATTGAGTCAATGCTTAACTGGAAATGAATAATGACCATTGAATGCATGGATGAAGGCTGAATAAATGTTCGTATGAAATAGGAGATGGGCAGCAGAGTGTTAGAAGGCAAGTGTCATAAGAGATTTGAAACTTCTCATGCACTTTTCCCACAGCTAAAGTCGGGCAGGAGGTACAGAAGACCAAAGTCCCACACTGCCAGGTTCAGAAATAGCTACTTCCCTACAACCATCAGTTTCTTGAACCAACCTGCACAACCTTAATCCTACCTCAATAACAGAACACTGTGGGCCACCTCCTGTACTACCCTGGGCTTGTCTCTGATTGTTTTTTTTTCTGGTTTTGCACATTCTTTTTTTCTTTGTTGTCTTGCATAATTTATGTTCTGTTTGTTGTCTGTACCTACAGTATGAGTCTGTGATGCTGCTGCAAGCAAGTTTTTCTTTGCACCTGTACCTCACTGTAGTTGTGCACATGACAATGACCCCAACTTGAAACAAGCTGCCAGAGGAAGTAGTAGAGGTAGGTACAATTACAATGTTTAAAAAACATCTGGACAGATACATGAACAGTAAAGGTTCAGAGTGATATGAGCCTAATGCAGGCAAATGGTACCAGCTCAGGAAACACTATGGTCAGCATGGATGAACTGGGCTAAAGTGCTTGTTTCTGTGCTGTATAACTCTATGACTGTGAGAAACAGGCTTCCTGACACACCATGTCCATGACAACCATCAATTGCCTTTGTAATCCCATTTGTCAATATTTGGTCTGTAGTTTTCTATGCTTTGGCGATTCAAGTACTCGTCCAGAAGGTTCTTAAATGTTCTGAGAGTTTCTGCCTCTACCACCCTCTCGGGCAATGTATTCTGGATTGCAACCGCCCTCTGGGTGAAAAAATCCTTCCTCGGCTCCCCTCTTAACTTCTTCCCCTCACCTTAAACTTATGCCCTCTGGTCATAGACACCTCTGTCATAAGGAAAGGTTTCTTGCTACCAACCCAATTCATCCTCTCATAATTTTGTACAACTTGATCAAGCCACCATTCAACTTCCTCTGCTCCAGAGAAAACAAATCCAACATATCCATTCCCCCCTCATAACCAAAACATTCCATCTCAGACAATACCCTGGTGAAACTCCACTGCATCCTCTCCAGTGCAATGACATCCTTCTTATAGTGTGATGACCAGAACTGTACAGAGTACTCCAGCTGTGGTCTAACCAATGTTTTATATAGTTGCACCATAACCTCCCTGCTCTTATCTTCCGTGTTCTGGCTGTGTGTTTTATTAACTATTTTAGTATTAACTACTTTCAGGGATCCTTGGTCATGCACCTCAACCTCCCCCATTCCTCATCACTTCCCAAAGTCAAACTTTGGTTGTGCACATCGAAGCCACCCCGAAGGCATTACTTCACATATTTCAGGATTAACTTCCATCTGCCATTATTCTGGCCACCTTATCTACACATCAGGGTAGATGGTCAAAATCTTTTT
This sequence comes from Pristis pectinata, assembly GCF_009764475.1. Taxonomy (NCBI): domain Eukaryota; kingdom Metazoa; phylum Chordata; class Chondrichthyes; order Rhinopristiformes; family Pristidae; genus Pristis; species Pristis pectinata. Next base: position 9,361,918 of record NC_067443.1, on the reverse strand, counting down.
TCCGTGGTGGGGGTATGAAAAACATAGATTTGAGGCGAGAGGGAGGAGTCTTAAATGGACTCTGAGTTTTTTTGTTAATGACTTGTGAGATATTTGCTGCATTAAAGCTGTGACATAAATATGCCCATAAATTTGCCTGTGCAATGATGGAGAAAACACATTCAGCAGAAGGATATCACATTAGTTACATATTAAGCAATCTTGTGCATGTGTCTCGTCCCTTGCAGCAATCCATACAGATCATTTCATTACAACAGTGCATTGAAGTAGTACAAGGTAAAACAATAACAGAATGCAGGATAAAGTGTTACAGTTACAGAGAAAGCGCAGTGCAGGTAGACAATAAGGTGCAAGGCCGTAACGAGATGGATTGTGAGGTCACGAGACCACCTTTTCATATGAGGGAACTGTTCAATAGTCTTATAACAGTGTATAGAAGCTGTCCTTGAGCCGGGTGGTACATGCTTTCAGGCTTTTGTATCTTCTGCCTCATGGGAGAGGAAAGAAGAAGAAATGTCCCGGGTGGGTGGGGTCTTGGATTATACTAGCTTCTTTACCGAGGCAGCGGTAAGTGTAGAGGCTGGAGGGGAGGCTGGTTTCTGTGATGTGCTGAGCTGTGTCCAGAACTCTCTGCAGTTTATTGCAGTCCTCGGCAGAACAGTTGTCATACCAGTCCGTGATGCATTCAGATAGCGTGCTTTCTGTGGTGCATTAATAAAAGTTGTGAGTGTCAAAGGGGACATGCCAAATTTCTTTAGCCTTCTGAGGAAGTAGAGGGGCTGGTGAGCTTTCTTGACCATGGCGTCTATATGATTGGACCAAGACAGGTTATTGGTGATGTTCCAGGAACTTCAAGCTTCCAACCTTCTCAACCTCAGCACCATTGCTGTGAACAGAAGCATATGCACTGCAAACTTGTAGATGGAGTTAAAGCAGAATCCGACCACACAGTCATGAGTGTATAAGGTTTGGAATAGGGGGCTGAGGACGCAGCCTTATGGGGCACCAGTGTTGTTAGTAGTCGTGGCAGAGGTTTCACTGCCTATTCTTACTGATTGCGGTCTGTTGGTCAAGAAGTGACCAAAAGTAATATAGTGACCATAAGTATAAATTTCAGATCTTTGGAAAGAGATAATAATGGTTCAGGAATTAACATTCTGAATTGGAGGAGGGCTGATTTCAACATCGCAAGTAGACTGGGAGCAGCTAGTTGCAGGTATGTCTGCATTGGACAAGAGGGACATAGGTCTGCAATCTGTCTACATTCCTACTCCTCTATCTCATGCTGACTGTTAGGAAACCTGTAGTAGACCCACAGCAATCTGATCATTTGAAGAGTCTTCTGGGATATCATTGCTCATTCCTTCAGTGATCAATTAGTATCCTCTCTGTCACACCTATAGATTCTATTCCCTGGATTGCTGACTTGACAGTCCTGCTTCTTTTTTCTATAATGTCACTGTGATAGCAACAGCCTTTAATGTCAACAAAATAAAAGAGCTGATCATTTAGTTCAGGAAAGGGGGCAGTGTACATGCACCTGTCTATATCAATGGTGCTGAGGTTGAGAGGGTAGAGAGCTTCAAGTTCCTCGAGTGAACATCACCAACAGCCTGTCCTGGTCAAATCACGTAGATGCCACGGCCAAGAAAGCTCACCGGTTCCTCTACTTCCTCAGGCGGATAAAGAAATTTGGTTTGTCCCCTCTGACCCTCACCAACTTTTACCGATGCACCATAGAAAGCATCCTATGGGGATGTATCACGGCTTGGTACTGCAACTGCTCTGCCCAGGACTGCAAGAAACTGCAGAGAATTGTGCACACAACCCAGCGCGTCACGGACACCAGCCTCCCCGCCTTGGACTCTTGTCTTTACCAGCATAATCAAAGACCCCAGCCACCCAGGTCATTCTCTCTTCTCTCCTCTTCCAATGGGTAGAAGATACAGGTGCCTGAGGGCACGTACCACCAGACTTAAGGACAGCTTCTACCCCACTGTGATAAGACTATTGAACGGTTCCCTTATACAATGAGATGGACCATGACCTCACGATCTACCTTGTTGTGACCTTGCACCTTATTGCACTGCACTTTCTCTGTAGCTGTGACACTTTACTCTGTACTGTTACTGTTTTTACCTGTACTACATCAATGCACTTTGTACTAACTCAATGTAACTGCACTGTGTAATGAATTGATATTGGTATTGGTTTATTATTGTCACTCGTACCGAGGTACAGTGAAAAGCTTGTCTTACAAACCGATCGTACAGGTCAATTCATTACACAGTGCAGTTACATTGAGCTACACCAAGACAACGAGAGGTAAAGACAGAGTCCAAGGAGGGGAGGCTGGTGTTCGTGATGTGCTAGGCTATATTGACCTGTACGATTGGTTTGTAGGACAAGCTTTTCACTGCACCTCGGTACAAGTGACAATAATAAACCAATACCAATACCAATACCAATACAATATCAGTTGTAGACACAACAGACTGCAGATGCTTGAATCTGGAGCAAAAAACAAACTGATGGAGGAACTCAGTGGGTCCAGCAACATCTGTGAAGGCAAAGCGGTAGTGGACATTTCAAGTTGTGACCCTGCATCAGGATAATATCATACTGCCATGTGCTGATCAATGCTCTAACTTCACCTGCCTTACTAGTGAGACTCTTTGCATTAAAATAGATGAACTTTAGCATTGCATGCTTCCCATTTGCCTTATCATGCCAATATAGGCTTTGCTTACTAAACTGCCTTAGTCTTCCTTCCATATTCAATTGCATCTCCTCCAACCATACATCTACTGTGTCCTATTCCCCTGACAAATTAAATTAACGGTACTGGCAAACCTGCCCACAAGGATGTGGGAACCATCCAGGTTCAGGTGCAACTCGTCCAGCTTGTACAGATCCCAACCTTCCCTGAAATGGTTGCAATGATACAGAAATCTAAAGCTGTCCCTCCTGCACCATCCCTGATCTGCTGAGTTTTTCCAGAATATTCTGTTTTTGTGTCAGACTTTGTGCAGTTTTTTTAAACCTTCATTTACAAGCTAAGAGGTCCTGCTCCTTAATCTGCTATTTAGCGCCCTAAATTCTTGTTGCAAGACCTCATCCAACTTCTTGCCTTTGATTAATACACACAAAATGCTGGAGGAAATCAGTAGATCAGGCAGCATCTATGGAGGGAAATAAACAGTTGATGTTTCGGTGAAGACCCTTCAGCAGGACTGGTAAGTAAGAGGGCAGAAGTGAGAATAAAAGGTGGGGGGAGGGGGAAGAGCACAAGCTGGCAGGTGATAAGTGAATGAGACCAGGTGAGAAGGGGAAGGTAGGTGGGTGGGGAGACGAAGGATGAAAGGGAATGATGTGAGAAGCTAAGAGGTGATAGGTGGAAGAAGCAAAGGGCTAGAGAAGAAGGAATCCAATAGGAGAGGAGAGTAGACCATGGAATAAAGTGAAGGAAGTGGGGAACCAGAAGGGAGGTGATGGGCAGGTCATGAGGGTGTGGGAGGGGAAAGAGAATGGGTGAAGAGGGCCATGGGAACGAGGGAAAAAGAGTGGGGGATTAAAAAAAAGGTGAAAGACATAGGGGAAGGGTTACCAGAAGTTAGAGAAATCAATATTGATTTTGTCAGGTTGGAGACTACCAAGACATAATATGCTCCTCCAGCCTGCGTCTAGCCTCAAAGTGGCAGTAGAGGAGACCGTGGATAGACATGCCAGTATGGGAATGGGAAGTGGAATTGAAGTGGCTGGCCACCGGGAGATCCTGATGAGACTGCAGATGCTGGAATCTGGATGAAAAACACTATGATGCTGGAGGAACTCAGCAAGCAAGGCAGCATCCGTGGGGAAAAGCAGGCGGTCAACGTTTCGGGTCAGGACTCTTCTTCAGGACTGAAGATAGGAGAAAGGAAAGCACAATATATCGGAGGGAAAAGCAGAGCACTGATAGGTGGACAGAAGAGTGAAGGCAGGGTGGGCACAAGATAGTGATAGGTAGATGCAGGTAAGAGATAGTGATGACAATGTCAGAGTTGGTGCAGAGGGAGTGGAGAGCAGAGCATTCAGAAAGGGTAAGGTTGGAGTAGGTGAGGGGGGCAGAAAAGTGAAGATGGCTGGTGTCGCGCCAACAGTTGGCTATGAGTAGGTCCAGGGAAGATAACAGGCCTGATGGGGGAGTCCAGGTGGAAGAAGAGGGCCGAAGGTGGGAGAATGGGTCGTTAGAAGGGGTAGAGGACTTCTTGCCAAAAAAGGAGCCACGAAGGCAAGAGCCGGCAGAAAAACTCAGCATCGTTCCAGGCTCGGAATTCGTTTAGGTGGGGACATAGAGGTACAAAGCTGAGGCCTTTGCTGAGAACAGACTGCTCACACTCAGAGAAGGGAAGGTCAGGGGGAATGGTAAAAACTGCAAGGGTTACAGTTGGGGCTAGAATAGGAAGGATGGGGGAATGGTCGGGTAGGGGGCTGGGCTGGTGAGTGGAGTTGGGAGTGGTACAGGGGTGAAGAGTTTGACGTAGGATAGGAATAAGGATGACGATGTCAGGGTTGGTGCGGAGGGAGTGGAGAGCAGAGCATGATGACGATGTCAGGGTTGGGAGATCCTGGCTGTTGCGGTGGATGGAGTGAAGGTGCGTGACAAAGTTGTTACCCAATCTGTGTCAGGCCTCACTGATGTAGACGGCACAGGCAACACTGGATGCAATAAATGACACGCTCAGATTCACAGGTGAAGTGCTGCCTCACCTGGAAGGACTGTCTCTGGCCCTGAATGGTGGTGAGGTAGGAAGTGTAGGTGAGGTGTAACACTTATCACGGTTACAGGGATAACTGCCAGGTATCCTTCCATATTTCGTGGCTGGTTCAGTCGTGCTTTTTAATGGGGAGTTTCTACTCGAAGGATGTGCCAAGCGCGGGCCTCAACCACAACAACGTCATTGAATGTCCAGGGCAGATGTCTGGACTAGTGTTGGAGATGATCATCATCTGGCATCTTCCCTCCCCAATTACATCACGTGTCGTTCCACTCTGCCCACTTTGCAGGACGGCGCATGCGTCTGAGGGAAAGGCGGTGCTCACCGCTGATTTGGAAGGTGGAGCGTGCGCAGTGGCGATTTTGCAGGTCGGCCGTTATTCTGGCCATGTGACCATTATGGGCATGCGTAGTGGTGTCCTGCCGGCAGAGGGCAGATTTGCCGACAGGCGCAGTCGCCAGATACCGGCTTCTGTGGAGTCGGAGCATGCGTGCTGGCGCCATGGCGGTGTCCGGGAGAAGCAGCTGAGAAGGTGGCCGCCTGGGGTCCGAGTCCGGCGCCACCTTGCTACAATCCATTAGCGTAGCTAACTGAAAACGATCTCTTATCCACGGCCGATCCACCCTACTACCAGTGGGTGGGCGCCTGTGGCGCCACTCATGTAGAGTGCGGTCTCCGAGTCTGCGGCTGGGCCTCGGCGCAAGATGGCGGCGGAGGGGAGCGGCGCAGCGGCAGGTCAGTGAGGGAAGTGGGGAAATTGAGGGCAAGAGGGTCAGGGTGGGTCAAGGGGATGAAAGTTGGGCAGAGTGGGGGCAAGGGGAGAGTGAGGGTAAGGGGAATAAGGGTTAGGGCGGAGAGTTGGGGGTGTGGGAGAGGTGGGAGGGTTGGGAAGTGGATTGCGGGGTTTTGGGGGATAGTTGGGGGAGCGGTGGGGGGAGAGCTAGGGGTTGGGGAATGGTTGGGGAAGAGCGCGGGGGTTCGGGAGAGCGGCAGTGGCGAGGGCGTTGGGGAGAGCTGGGGGGTGGGGGTTGGGGAGGGCCAAGGTGGTTGGGGGGGGGGGGAACTGGTTGGGGAGGGCCAGGGTGGTTGGGGGGGGGGGAACTGGTTGGGGAGGGCCGGGGTGGTTTCTGTGGGGAACTGGTTGGGGAGGGCCGGGGTGGTTGGGGGGGGGGAGCTGGTTGGGGAGGGCCGGGGTGGTTGAGGGGGGGGAACTGGTTGGGGAGGGCCGGGGTGGTTGGGGCGGGGCGGAGAAACTGGTTGGGGGGGGGGTGGCGGAGAAACTGGTTGGGGAGGGCCGGGGTGGTTGGGGGGGGTGGCGGAGAAACTGGTTGGGGAGGGCCGGGGTGGTTGGGGGGGGTGGCGGAGAAACTGGCTGGGGAGGGCCGGGGTGGTTGGGGGGGGGGGGTGGCGGAGAAACTGGCTGGGGAGGGCCGGGGTGGTTGGGGGCGGCGGAGAAACTGGTTGGGGAGGGCTGGGGGGGCGGAGAAACTGGTTGGGGAGGGCCGGGGTGGTTGGGGGGGGGATCTGGTTGGGGAGGGTTGGGGGGGAACTGGTCTGTGGGGGGGGAGCTGGTTGGGGAGGGCTGGGGTGGTTGGGGGGGCGGAGAAACTGGTTGGGAGGGGTAGTTGGGGGGGTGGAGAAACTGGTTGGGGAGGGCTGAGGGGGGCGGAGAAACTGGTTGGGGAGTGCTGGGGTGGTTGCGGGGGGGGGGAACTGGTTGGGGAGGGTTGGGGGGGGAAACTGGTTGGGGAGGGCCGTGGGGGTTGGGGGCTGGGGTGGCTGGGCGACCAGTTGGGGAGTGCTGGGGGTGGAAGGGGGGGGACCGGTTGGGGAGGGCTTGGGGTGGAAGGGGGGGACCGGTTGGGGAGGGCTGGGGGTGGAAGGGGGGGACCGGTTGGGTAGGGTTGGGGGTGGAGGGGGGGGACCGGTTGGGGAGGGCTGGGGTAGCTGGGGGTGGGGGGGTTGCCTGTTGGGGAGGGCTGGGGTGGCTGCGGGTGGTGGGGGAGCCGGTTGGGGAGGGCCAGCGTGGCTGGGGGGTGTTGGGGAGAGTGGGGGCGAGCGGCAGGGAGTTGGGGAGAGTGGCGGGGGGGGTTGGGGAGAGCGGCGGTGACGGGGGTAGGGTGGTAGAGTGCCAGTTGTTGGGGGAGGGTGCTGGGGGTTGAGTGGCGGTGTCGGGGTGTGGGGAAAGTAGCGGTGGGGTGGTTGGAGGGGAGAGTGGCGGTGGGGTGGTTGGCGGAGAGTGCGGTAGTGGTGGGGGTGGTTTGAGAGGTGAGAGAGGTGGTGGTTGTCTATGATGGGATCTACCTCACGTAGCATTTGACAAAAGAAAGACCCTTTCTGAAACTGCCCCCATTGCATAACAGTGTTATGCAAAATGTGGGTACTTCTCATATTTCAGGAGCCATACCTGGGCAATGCCAGGTTTCTGGTCTTGATTATCAAACACTTGCTCAGAGAGACAAAGGTTATGTGGGTGTGTTAGGGTTAGGGTTGCATTTGACTCTTTGGGGAATAGTATTTGATAATCCAGACTGGAAACCTGGCACAAAACTCAAGGTCTACCAGCAATGATTTCTGCCATCTGATATGCTTCTGCTGCTACCTATTACCAGCAATCGCAAAGCCTTGGAGAGATTCCACCAATACCGTTTCTACAAAATGCTCTGTCTATTGGTGGATAACCACTCAAGTTTCTGTAGCAAAAATAACAAGTTTGATAAGGACCAGGAGATAATTAACTGTAAATGTAAGGTGTTCCTAGATTGGAATCTGCACCATGCCTCAAGGGAAAAGAAACAATTCTTCTGGTATCTGAGGGCCAAGATCCAGCAGTAAACTTTTGTTTAGATGTTGGTATATTAAGAGCTTCCGGAGAGTCCATTTGGATATGTAAACTGGTGAGGGTACTAAATTATATGAACCAAGAAGTTGCAGGTAGTGAAGTAAAGGTACAGCAGGACATAGATCAGCTGGAAAGTTGGGTGGTGCATTGGCAGGTGCAATTTAACCCAAATGTGTGAGGTAATGCACTTTGGCAAGTTAGATTTCGATTGGACATACTGAATAAATGGTAGGGACCTCAGGAGTATTGATGTACAGAGACCTTGGTGTGCTGAAACTGGTAATACAGGTGAATAGGGTTGTGAAGAAAACATTTGTTATGCTTGCCTTTATCGGATGAGGCATTTACTGTGAGAGTTGAGATGCTGTTCTGGTCACCACACTACAGGAAGGAGGTGGTAGCAATAGAGAGGGTGCAGAAGAGATTCACTATGATGTTTCCTGGAATAGAGGGCTGGAGTTATTGGCAGAGATTGGATTGATTTGGTTTGTTCTCACTGGAATGTCGGAGGCTGGGGGTGACCTTTATAGAGATGTACAAAGTTGAGGGGTATAGATTGGGTCGATGGTCAGTCTTTTTCCCAGCACAGGGAAATCTAGAACTTGAGGACACAAGTTTAATGTGCCAAGGGAGAAATGTGAGGGAAATATGAGTGGAAAGTTTTTCACATTAAGGGTAGTGATTATCTGGAACAAGCTGCTAGAGGAAGTGATAGAGGCAGATGCGTTTGAGAGGTATTTGGGCAGTACTTGGGTAGGAAAGAGGGATATGGGCCTAATGCAGGCAAATGGGATTAGTGTACATCGTCATCAGGGTTGGCATGGAGAAGAATGGGCCCATTTCTGTGCTGTATAATTATATAAGGAAAAGTTGAGTTATTCACCAGGACAATGAACAGTTAAATTATATGAACCAAGAAGTTGCAGGTAATGAAAAAGGTTGTCTAAAGCTACAGCAGGGCATAGATTAGCTGGAAAGTTGGGCAAAGCAGTGGCAGATGTACAGAAAAGGCTCATGAGGCTGATTGGTCTCCTTCATCTCTGATGAATAAAAATGAGGTAGTGGTAGGAGGGAGCTTGCTTAGAGGTTACTGCCCTCCTGGGTATAAAATTCCAAAGATTCCCTCTGGTTGAAGATCTTTCTTGTCACAATCCTGGTGTCCAAGGTAGTGTGAACAAGTTTGTCTTGTGTCAGGAGCAAATTAATTTGGTGACTTTGTTAATTTTGCTTAATGTTATTTGCAGGCAGCATTTATGGGGAAAGAAACATTCTATTTCCATTTATCTGCATCATTTTGACTGTTTGCTGGTCCCAACTGGCTTATTTTCACCATGAACATCCATTCCTCTACATTCATTCCGATGATAAACTGAGGACCCAAGCACCATCTTCCTTTGTTTGCCTGAACAGTCCCGTACATTTTTCTTAACTCCATTGACCAACTTCAAATCCAGAGTGTAGCTGTGGGAGCCCATGTGGGTCCAAGCTACATTTTTCTCTTCACGGGATGTGTCGAGCAGTCAGTATTTGTCTTACTCAGGCCTCTACACTTGTCCCTTTCCAGTATAGCATTGACTCTATTGCTACTCTGCTCTCGTTCAGAGCTGATGTTCCATCACCTTTCCCGTCGACTTCCACCCTGTTCTGATTTTCATATAATCTATCTCTGACTTTCCCTTTCTTTTCTCGAGACACAAGACTGCAGATGGTAGAATCTGGAGTAAAAAAAACAAATTGCTGGAGGAAGTCAGCAGGTCAGGCAACATCTGGTATTGGTTTATTATTGTCACTTGTACCGAGGTACAGTGAAAAACTTGTCTTACAAACCGATCTTACGGGTCAATTCATTTACACAGTGCAGTTACATCAAGTTAGTACCGAGTGCGTTGATGTAGTACAGGTTTAAAATAAAAACAACAATAACAGTACAGAGTAAAATGTTACAGCTACAGAGAAAGTGCAGTGCAATAAGGTGCAAGGTCACAACAAGGTATATCGTGAGGTCATAGGCCATAGTCCATCTCATTGTATAAGGGAACTGTTCAATAGTCTTATCACTGTGGGGTAGAAGCTGTCCTTAAGTCTGGTGGTACGTGCCCTCAGACTCCTGTATCTTCTACCCGATGGAAGAGAAGAGAGAATGTCCGGGGTGGGTGGGGTCTTTGATTATGCTGGCTGCTACACCAAGACAATGAGAGGTTAAGACAGAGTCCAAGGAGGGGAGACTGACGTCCGTAATGCGCTGGGCTGCAGCTTCTTGCGGTCTTGGGCAGAGCAGTCGCCATACCAAGCCGTGATACATCCTGATAGGATGCTTTCTGTGGTGCGTCGGTAAAAGTTGATGAGAGTGAAAGGGGACAAACCAAATTTCTTTAGCCTCCTGAAGAAGTAGAGGCGCTGGTGAGCTTTCTTGGCCGTGGCATCCACGTGGTTTGTCCAGGACAGGTTGTTGGTGATGTTCACTCCCAGGAACTTGAAGCTGTCAACCCTCTCGACCTCAGCACCATTAATGTAGACAGGTGGATGTACACTGCCCCCTTTCCTGAAGTCAGTGACCAGCTCTTTAGTTTTGTTGACATCGAGGGAAAGGTTGTTGTCATGACACCATCCCACTAAGCTCTCTATCTCCTTCCTGTACTCCGACTCATCACTCTTTGAGATATGGTCTACAACGGTAGTATCATCTGCAAACTTGTAGATGGAGTTAGAGCAGAATCTGGCCGCACAGTCATGAGTGTATAGGGAGTAGAGTAGAGGGCTGAGGACGCAGCCTTGAGGTGCACCAGTGTTGAGAATAATTGTGCCGGAGGAATCGCTGCCTATCCTCACTGATTGCGGTCTGTTTGTTAGAAAGTCAAGGATCCAGTTACAGAGGGAGGTGTTGAGTCCTGGGTCTCAGAGTTTGGTGACAAGCTTGCTTGGGATTATAGTATTGAAGGCAGAGCTGTAGTCAGTAAACAATAGTCTAACGTAAGTGTCTTTACTGTCCAGATGCTCCAGAGCTGAGTGAAGGGCCAGGGAGATGGCATCTGCTGTAGGCGAATTGCAATGGGTCCAGGTTGTCTGGTAGGCTGGAGTTGATGCGTGCCATGACCAACCTCTCTAAGCACTTCATGATGGTGGATGTCAGAGCCACTGGTCGGCAGTCATTGAGGCATGTTACCTTGCTTTTCTTTGGTACCGGGATGATAGTGGTCTTCTTAAAACAGGAGGGAAACTGAGATTGAAGCAGGGAGAGGTTGAATATGTTCGCAAATACTTCTGCCAGCGATCAGCACAAGATCTGAGCACGCGGTCCGGGACACCATCTGGGCCAGGTGCTTTCCTCGTGTTCATTCTTCGGAAGACTGATGTCGCGTCCTCCACTGTGATCACAGGTTCAGCTGCGTTGGTGGCTGTCAGAGTGGATGGTGACAATCCACTTCCTTTTTGTTCGGTAGAGGGAAATGGATGGACAATGTTTTAGGTTGAGACTATTTCCCTTTTCTTATTTCCATCTCAGGAAATGTTAATGATCAATGTTCATTATAAGCCTACACAATCCACTTGCTGCTTTGACTATATCTCTTGCCATCCTGTTTTCTGTAAGAACTCTTGCTCCCTTCCCCCAAGTTTGTCCAGCTCTGGTAACTGTTCTGATGATGCTACCTTCTGTGAGAACATTAAAAAAAATGAAAAGGTGAACTGCATTGAGTTCCGTGCACTGCTGTGCCAGTCAATAAGATTGTGACTGATCTTCTACCTTAGTGCCATTTTCCTGCACTAACCCTGCATCCCTTGGTTGAACCTCTCTTGAACATGTTCAGTGACTGGGCCTCCACAGCTCTTTGGGTAGAGAATTCTTGATTCCATCCCTCTGGTTCTAAACAGCCAGCCAGCTGAAGTATCCTTCCATCCAGTTTGGCACACCCCATATCACTTGTGCATACATTCAGACCTCATCATCCACCATTATTACTGGGAATATCGTTGAACATATGGACAGCCTGAGCGCTCTACTGTGGTGTGCATATATTAGGGCGACTTCTGCCGAAGGCTTCCCGGGAAACAGGATCATCTTTCTTGTCCCACCCTTATTAGGACTAGACCTAGTTATGTGGAGTGTGAGTAGGACTCAGTTCTGAGTGACAGTTGCGGTGCCTGGAAATTCTCCCAGTCTCGCTGGCTTTAAACAAAACAATGGCGCAACTTCAGAAGTAAAAGAGCAGTGACAATTTGCCACTGGAATGAGTTGGTCCTGTGGGATTTGAGAGGCCTCTGATTTACAGATATCATTAGGGTGCAGTTTGCTGTCTAGAAGAGGGAAATTCTCACAAGGCACCACAATCCCAACACCAAGTATGTTTACAGTTTCCAGGACTATGATTTAGGAACATGAGGGTAGCACATGTGTTAATGCTTTGACGTCGGAGAGGGCCTCAGTGCTTCGTGTTTTTGTTACCTGCAGGAGGTCCATGCCCCTATCATTTCTGGTTAACAAGATATATATTTTAATGAGATCACCTCAATATAGTTTAATGAGAGAAACTCAAAGGTATAGGTTAAGTCTTACGCAATTCTCTTCCAGGAACGATCTGGTGAATTTGGTTACAATGCCTTCATTTTACTTTTATCTGCTTGAGTGGAGAGACCAGCCCTATACACACTTTTCCACGTGTGTTCTCATAGGGTTCTTTATTATTAGAACAAGGCATTTTACTATTGCACTTTAGTCCAGCATGCCATTTGCCGTCCAATTGCTTGCTGCAGCTGTCTGTTAACTTTCAGTAATTTATGAACTTGGTCCCTCTGAACACCAACACCTTTCAACTCCTGCGTTTTTATTTTTCTAGCAAAGTGGATGACCTTGCATTTTTTCATATGCTCCGTCTGCCATGTCTTTGCCCATTCACGCAGCCTGTCTGTAGTTCCCTTAAACCCTCTCTGCATCCTCCTCACAACTCAGTGCCCACCCAACTAAGCTGCTACTTCATACTTGGATATGTTGCATTTGATCCCCTAATCCAAATGGGTTGTGCCATCTTGTGTCTTAGAATCCTTTCTTGCATTCCACACCAGTTCTTCCTCTTCCGTGATTGATTGGGCTCTCTGTCTCGTCAGTACAATGACAGGAAATGCACAGGCCACTTCCAAGGATGTAAGCATTCCTTACTTGTGAAGCTTTGATGCATACATCTGACTTCCAGTTTGTTCCTCTCGATGATGAGGAACACCTCCATTACCTGTACGACATCAATGCACTCTGTACTAACTCAATGTATCTGCACTGTGTAATGAATTGACCTGTTCAATCGGTTTGTAAGACAAGCTTTTCACTGTACCTTGGTACAAGTGACAGTAATAAACCAATACCAAAGGTAACCCTGAGCATTCATTTACCTTTCATTTTAATCCCATCCTGTGTTCGCCGAGTCCTGTTTTTGGCTTCTGAATTGAAGTATGATTGCAGAGATTGTTTTGTTGTTAACTAGTGGTTTAGACTAATGTTAAGAATTGTGATGAGGTAGATTAAACAAATTAAATCTGGGTGTTCTATTGATTTAGTATGATTAACATCAGAGGAAAATCTGGTTATCCAGACATTGGTGAAAATGTGGAACTTTCTCCCTGTGGCGTTGCTGTGGCCAATAGCAGTGCTTTATTTAAGAGGAAGGATACGTAAAGGGAATTGCATGAAGAAGTAATGGAAGGGTTGCATGTGAGCACTAACCATTTAGTATGAATGGCCTGTTTCTGTGTTATGCAAGGCTCACGCTGCAAACTTATGAGTTATGTGCATCATGCAGCTAACTTCTGTCCCATTCTGCATTGTTGATAGAACTGTGGTAGGGTGTTTAATTCTCTTCGATCAGATAACAAGGATGTTGAAGTCCTCCTGAAGAGGGACTGTAAATGCAGCAGCAACCATTGGTCTTCGTGCTGGAGTGGTGGAATATACCAAGAGTTGATATGAAAACCTCATTCTTGATACCATCCTGGTGACCTCATCTACCATGTCACTCTGCTCTTAAAATCCAATAGAGAGAGAGAAGAGCATGGGTTTCCTTCCCAGGGACCAGGATCAACATTTATCCTTCAACCATGGTACCACATGACATGGTCATTATAGCTTTTCTTTTTGCCAGGTCTTGCCATGAGTATGCAGGCTGCTGTATATGACTTGACTTTCAGTGACTGTGCTTCACAAAGTTTTTTCCTTGGCTTTGGGACACCTGAGGGTTGAGAGAAGCAGAATAATCAGGACATCCCAAAGTACCATCTGCTAATGAGTACATTGATGTAGAATTCCTATTATAAGAAATGCAGCAAGTAACATGTCCAGTCAGGTCTCACAAATGTATAATTTGTTTTAGGTGTGGATTGTCAGATAAATGTTGGCCAGGGCACTCTACCTGCATTAACTTGAGAGGATAGACAGGGTCTTGGATATTGGATTGCAGACGCTGTGGCTTTCCTTGTTTTTTGACTTCAGACTCGCCAAGTTCTCATCTGTATTTTTGGCTCTGATATAGAAATAGATGCAGGTTAATTTTATCTGGAACAAACTAGGACAGCTCACAAGGAGTGGGGGAGGGGGTTAGCAAGTGTAAGGTTGAACACAGGTAAAGTATTATAGAAATGTAGTTAGGATACTGTATGTGAAAGGAAAAAAGGCAACCTAAATACTTCAGGATTCTTTTTTTAAACTTCAGCTGTGAACTGAAATGCTAAAATTGCTCTTTAAGATGAAGATGTAGATTAGCTTTGCTTATCAACAATAGCAATACAGACCTGGGGTTGGGTGTGGAGAGCAATTGTTCTGTGGGGGATATCTGAAACAGGTTTTGTGTTCCTAAGCAGAATGGAGAGTCAGTACAATTTAGTTTGTTAAATGGCTCATGTGGTGCATAATCTGTAATTAAATAGACTTGCATTTCCAAAGCATACTTTCCTTTAGTGTGTTTAGGATGTATCTTTGCAGCCAAGATAGTAACTTTTCAAGTTTAG
>NC_067443.1:8364519-8367576 GCF_009764475.1 Pristis pectinata | reverse complement strand
CCCGTACTGGGAGGTGTGGTGCTGAGGGAGCCCCGCACTGTTGGGGAGGGGTGTTGAGGGAGCGCCGTTCTGTGGGAGGGGCGGTGAGAGTGACTGAGAGTGAAGCAGGAGGACCCCAGAAGAAGGGGAGGTTATGGAGTGGGGACGGGGGCTCATAGTCCACTGGTCCCCCTCCTGCCACAGGGCTGCTTCCTCTGACACCCACACAGCCGCTGGATGCACCCAGACTGTGGTCCCTGCTGTGGCACAGAGGGGCAGCTGCAGTATATCTGCACACAGCAAGATCCCACGGGCAGCCGTCTGGCAATGTGACCCGTTCTCTGAGTTTCGGACTAATATTGACCCGAGACTCTCTCCTCCCTCCACACCCCAAACTGACCTGACATAGCAGGTGGGTTCTCCCAATAATGGGAGAGCTCCCCTGGGGGTTAGCATGGACCCAATGGGCCAAACGGTCTCTGTTACGTGACCCTTGTAGACCATTGATGTTTTTTGCCCCACTTGTCTGACTAATTCATAGCTGACCTGGATCGACTTTAATCCTGTTGTGGAGCCCAGGGCAGCCCGTCGGCCCAGAGCATGTCGCTGCAGTTTTAGCCACTCACCCGGAGTTACTCCTGAATTAACCCAGAGAGATCGGTATGGACGAGCTGGGCCGAAGGGTGTATCCGTGCAGTATAACTCCATGACTCAAGTTCAAGTTCCAAGTTTATTGTCATGGGCATACACACCAGGGTATAAGTGCCATGAAAATCACCCGTTTGCAACAGCTGCACATTACTGATATTGGTTTATTATTGTCACTTGTACCGAGGTGCAGAGAAAAAACTTTTGCAAACCGATCGTACAGGTCAATTCATTACACAGTGCAGTTACATGGAATTAGTACAGAGTGCATTGATGTAGTACTGGTAAAAACAATAACAGTACAAAGTGTCAGAGCTACAGAGAGAGTGCAGTGAAATAAGGAGCAAGGTCACAACAAGGTATAAGTTAATATCAACAAATTCACATAAATTATGCAGAACTTCCACGACACAATAAACAAAAATAATATTACTGCATTCGTGCAAGGTGGGGGAAATCAAGTCCGAGGCAGTATTGGGGTTTCTCAGGTGGGTTCAAGACCCTGAGGGCAGTGGGGAAGAAGCTGTTGTTGAACCTTGAGGTGTGGGTCTTCAGGCTCCTGTACCTCCTGCCTGATGGCAGCATCGGGAAGAGGACACGGCCCGGTTGGTGGGGCTCCCCAATGATGGACGTCGCCTTCCTGAGACATCGCCTGTCGTAGATGGAGGGAGAGCTGTGCCCCTGATGGCTGTGGTCCTTAATGATTGGCCTTGGAATTGGTTCATTATTGTCACATGTCCTGAGTTACAGTGAAAAGCTTTTGTTTGAGTGCCACCCGCACAGATCGTGCGTTACATAAGTACACCGAGGTACTAAAACCAAAACAGAACTCAGAATATAGTGTTGCAGCTACAGAGAAAGCGTAAACAAATAAAATGCACTTGTTTTATTAACGAGCGCTTGAAACACTGAGAGAGGTACCCCTCAAGAGTCATTCAGAGGGTGAGGGAGGACCTGATTGAAACCTAACTATGTGGGGGAATCTAAAACTGGGGTTCACTGCTCAGTGATGAGATGATTTAAGAGGCAGATAAGTTGTTTTTGTTTCTCTCTGAGAGAACCTGTGAGCCTTTGGAACTTCCTCAAAGGCCAGTGAAAGCAGAGTCTTTGAATATTTTCAAGGCCAAGGTAGATAGATTGTTGATAAGTTACGATATCACGGATAGAAAAGAATGTGCAGCTGAGATTACAATCAGATCAGTCAGAAGGGCGGGGTAGGCTCGAGGGGCCGATTGGCCTTCATCGATTCCAAATTTGTGCGCTTCTGTTTATACCCCAGCTGATATATCTTGTTATTTGTACAAGTTGTCTCCCCAGGTGGCTGGGGTGCGGAGCTGGGAGTCAGACAGACAGATAGCATCCTGTTCACTGGGACCTCTGGCTGACCCCGGGCTCGGATCCAGTTCTCCCACATGCCAACGGTGCTGTGATCCTGCCTCTCCCAGTGACAGCCTCCCTGAGACTCAGGGCTCCAGTGTGTCTCCCACGATCTCAGGGGGTGGGGGGGGGGGGGAATACAGTGCGTTGGATTCCATGCCCTGTCGAGGCTGCGGGAGAGGATGGTGAGGTGAAGGGGTCTCTGGGACTGCAGGAGGTAGTGAGGGCGTCCCATGTTCTAGTTCCCTCAGTTCGGCCAGTTCACTGGATAACTACCCCCCCCCCCCGATCCACACCACCCGCCCACACACACACACACACACACACACACACACACACACACACTCACTCACTCACTCTCACTCACACACACTCTCTCTTACACACACTATCCCTCACAACTCTCACACACACTCTCTCATACACTCTCTCACACACCCTCTCTCTCACATGCACACACTCACAAACACACTCTCTCACAGACACACACGCACACTCTCTCACACATGCATACACACTCCCACATAAACGCACACATATCTCAGTCTTCCTCTCTCCCCCCACACTTTCTCTTTCACACGCTCTCACACACTCACTTACATGCACACATACACCTCTCTCACACACACACACTCACATACACTCTAGCACACTCTGACACACACATACACTCTCGTACACGCAATCTCGTTCCTACACAGTCTTACACACACACTCTCTCACACACACAACTCTCTCACATATTATCTCTCTCTCTCACACACACACTCACACTCTCTCTTTCACACACTCACACTCTCACACATACTCCCTCAGACACTTTCACACACACTCTGTCACACACACACTCTCTCACACTCTCCCACACAATCACTCTCTCACACACTCACTCACACACACTCTCACTCTCTCACACACACACTCTCACTCACACTATCTCACACAAGCACTCTCACAGTCTCTCCCATACACACTATCTCACAATCATCCGCTCTCACACACACTCTCACACATGCACAGACATCTCAGCCTCTCTCTCTCCCCGCCACACTT
>NC_067443.1:8304519-8362019 GCF_009764475.1 Pristis pectinata | reverse complement strand
CGCCGGATTTGGCAGTGACCAAACTCCGTGCCACTTGCCAGGTAGAAACCTGACCGGTGCTGAGCGGCGGGGTGGAGGGACGAGGAGGGCTTCACTGGGGAACAGACGACACTTGAGCAGCTCCGCTGAGACTTCCAGACAAACCCCTCTTTTGACATCTGGACGTTAATCGCCCGCCTTCAAGCACAAGACAATGGATCAGAGAACAATTCGACACCAACACGGGACGGAGCAGAGAAAAGCTGCTCTTGTTTGTGGCTCTGGGGACGCGGGTTACGTCCGCTGGATAACAATAGACACAGCCCGGGGCTCGTTAGACACTTGTCACTGGAAACCTGCCGCTGAGAGAGCGCGCTGTGTGTGGGAGCCGCTGGCCAGACACGGGGCAGGTCCCAGCTCCCTCAGGACCTCCTGAACACCACCCCCCCCACCCCAAAATACAGCCGGGGACAGTCGTCCTGCTGGAGGTAAGGGTGGGCTGGCTGTTGGGGGTGGAGGTGGGATGGGGGTGGGGTGGGTGGAGAGAGGATGATGGGGCTTTGGGGGATGGGAAGAGGGTGGGTGCTCTGGGGAAGATGGTGGGGGTGTAGGGTCAGGGTGGGGTCAGGATGTAGGGTCGGGGAGTGTGTATGTCAGGGTGGGGAGGGTGTAGGGTGGGAAGAGGGTTATGTCAGAGTGGGTAGAATGTAGGTCAGGGTCGGGTCAAGGTGTAGAGTAAGGGGGAAAGTGTAGGTCAGGGTGGGGTCAGGGTGTGGGGTCATGGGAAGATGTAGGTCAGGGTGGACGGTGTCGGGTCATGGTTGGGGAATGTAGTGGAGGGTGGGGTCAGGTGTAGGGTCAGTGTGTGGTGGGTGGAGTCAGGGTAGGGGAGTGTGCAGGGTCTGTGGGAGGGTGCAGGGTCAGGCTGGGGGTGCAAGGTCTGGGGAAGGGTGTCGGGTCAAGATGGGGTGGGTGGGTTCAGGGTGGGGTGGTATGGGGTCAGGAGGAGGGGGTAGGGTCAGGGTAGGGGTTAGGATGATGTTGGGATCAGGGTTTGGGTCAGGGTGGGGGAGGGTTAGGGTGGGGTGGGGTTAGGTGGAGAGTGTAGGGTGAGGGTGTGGGTGTAGTGTGAGGGCGGTGAACGTGTAGAGTGAGAGTGGGGGCAGGGTTAGGGTTAGAGTGGGGTGGGGTGGTACGGTCAGGGTGGGGGTGTGTTAGGGTTGGGCTGTCGTTACATTGGCTATGGGTGGGGATGGGTGAAGGGCTAACTGGTTCATGTGTCGGAGAGGTCGGGGTGGGGTTGAGGGTTGGGGTTGAGCTGGGGGCAGGGTAAAGTGGGATTGAGCTGGGGATTGGTTTCGGGGACGGACCAAGAGTGTGTTGAGGGATGAGATGAGCTGGGGTTGGGGAGTGTGGGCGGGGAGTAGCTGAGGACTCAGACTGAGTTGCATTGGGGGACGGGGTGGGGCGGGCACGGATCTCGGGGGCGGACTGGTGTCGGACCGGTCGGGTTTGGGGAATGGGCTGGCATTCGCGATAGGCCGAAAGGCTTCCTCCTCCAGCAGAAGGAAAGGTGGACACGTCGTGACTGTAAAGAAAGAACGGGGGAATGGAGGAAGGGGATGGGCTGAGCGGCCTCGGCTGTGGCCACGGACATTAACTATTTCCTCGCCAGGCTTCTGCTCCACCTGGCCACCGGCCGTCGGACGCCCCGCAGCTCCGCTTTCCCGACAGTGACCCCTCCCACGGCCGCGGTGTGGGGTGCGCCCTCCCCCCGCTCGCTCCGGACGAGGACCTCCATGAGGACGCTGGTCGTGTTGCTCACCCTGGCTCATGGCTGCTCCCTGGCCTTCGCCGGTCCGATCTACTACACGTCCCAGGGCGGTCGCTACACCGAGGAACTCAGGCACCGCATCCGCGGAGATCAAGGTACTGCCGACTCCCCACCCCGTCGCCTCCTCCCGACAGACCACATGTTGCCCTGTGACCTCCCTGCACTGACCTTTCCTTCCATGACCTTAAAATCCTCCCAGGGGTCAGGGACCTCTAGTGTTACCTGCACGTCAAGGGAAGAAATATCAGCCGCAGTTGGCCATCGCGATCTTACTCTCTGTTCATTGATCTGATTATAACCTCAGCCCCTTCATTCCGAGGACCCCCGGTAACCTCACCCCACCCCTGCTCATCTAGAATTTACCTACCTCCACCCTTTGAGCCAAAGGGTTTCAAATACCCAGAATTGAGAGGGAAGTTGTTGCCTCATCTCCGCCCTGACCAGGAGACTCCTGGGCTTCATCATTACTGATATTGGTTTCTTGTTGTACCGAGATACAGTGAAGAGCATCTGTTTGCGCGTCATCCAGACAGATCGTTCCGTACATGAGACGATTAAAATGGAAAACAGCGTGCAGAATGTAGCGTAGCATCGAGAGAGGAAGTGCTGTGCAGGTGGACGATAAGGTGCGAGGGCCACGGCGAGGTAGACTAGGAGATCAGCAGTGACTCCCAGTTACAGATCAGATACATGAGGTTGCGAGGGGAATGTTCCTCAGAAGGCAGGCAGAGTCCGGAGCTCACCACCCAGGGGACAGAGGTGAAGGAACCTCTCACAAAGAATTAGATTCAGACAGTTGTCCGGCGTAGAAATAGGCCCTTCGGCCCACCGAGTCTATGCCAACCAGTGTGCCTGTCGATACTGATCCCACGCCTGCGTTAGTCCCATCTCCCTCTATGCCCT
The DNA here is from genome assembly GCF_009764475.1 of Pristis pectinata. Taxonomy (NCBI): domain Eukaryota; kingdom Metazoa; phylum Chordata; class Chondrichthyes; order Rhinopristiformes; family Pristidae; genus Pristis; species Pristis pectinata. Next base: position 8,359,303 of record NC_067443.1, on the reverse strand, counting down.
GCTCGTTCAAGTACCTGTCCAGCTGCCTCTTCAATGTTGTTACTGCTCCCGCCTCCACCACCTCCTCTGGCAGCTCATTCCAGAGACCAACTCCTCTGTGTGAGAAACATTTACCCCTCACATGCCCTCCCTCTTACCTTAAACCTGAGCCCTGTGGCTTTAGACACACCTATCATGGGAAATAGACTCTATCTACACGACCTAATTGTATACACTTCTGTCATGTCACCTGTCAGACTCCTTCACTCCAGGGTCTACCCTAACTCTCCTGACAATTCAAGCCCTCCAGTCCAGACAACGTCCTTGTGAAGCTTTCCTGCACCGTCTCCAGCTCAATCACATCCTTCCTATCGTGCGGTGACTTCGACAGGGAAAGTACCTTGCGGCCGTGGGAGGAGCAGGGACTGCTCTCCAAGGTGCCAGCAGGATTTCCATGGGCTCCTGCTGTGCCACGACGATTTTGTGGTGTCTACAGTAGTTGAAATCTGACCAAGGTCTGTCGGGAGGCAGGGTAGGGGAAGCTGAGGGAGTCTGGGCCAACACAAGAAGGTGTCATCCCAGAGACAGGCGGCTCCTCAGGAGGAGGTGTGGGGAGGTCAGAACTTCACTCCCACATACCTGTGAGGTTTGCAGAGGTTACAGAAATGTCACCATTCCACAGGATGGGACGCTATTCATGGGGAAGTCCAGAGAAACATGGGTCAGTGCAGAGGGAGCATCACCCTGTGTCTGACCCCGGGAGTGTGTGATGGGACAGTGTGGAGGGAGCTTCACTCTGTCTATCCCTCCGTGTCGATCCCTTTGTGTCAATCCCTCTGTGTCTAGCCCTCTGTGTCTAGCCCTCTGTGTCCATCCCTCTGTGTCTAGCCCATGTGTCAATCCCTCTGTGTCTAGTCCATGTGTCAATCCCTCTGTGTCTAGCCCTCTGTGTCTAGCCCGGTTAGGGAACATACCCTCTTCTCACTGCTACCATCGGGCAGAAGGTACAGAAGCCTGAAGTCCCACACCTCCAGGTCCAGGAACAGCTACTTCCCTTCAACCATCAGGGTCTTGAACCGACCTGCACAACCCGAACCCCACCCCAGCAACGGAACACGACGGACCACCTCTTGCACGGCCGTGGACTGGTCTCAATGTTTTATTTTTCTTCATTAATGTCTTGTTTGGCACAGTCTTCACCGCCTGACAGAATGCATGTGTATGATGTGTTCTGTCCGTTATCTTAACCTACGTGCCTGTGATGCTGTTGCAAGTTTTTCATTGTACCTGCGCCTCACCGTACTTGTGCACTTGGCAATAAACTCCACCTGACCCGACTCGTGAAACTCGATCTGATGCAAGCTCCTGACAGTCTCTCTCCCGGTTGCTCACGGTGTGCAGCCGTACTGGGATACATCCGGTACCTGGAGAACTCGGGCCCGAGTGTGGTGACGTCCCGCCGAGGAGCCAACGCCACGCTGCCCTGCCGCATGCGGTTCGTGCCCAGCGGCTACCGGGTGAAGTGGGTGAAGATGAACGGGTCGCCCTTGGAGAACATCGTGCTGGTGGGGAACAGCCTGCAGCAGAAGGGGTACGGTGCCTTCGCCAGGAGGGCGTACCTCCGCAGGCTGGACAAGTACGACGTGTCGCTGCTGCTGCTCGACGTCCGGCTGGAAGACGCCGGAAAGTTCAAGTGTGAGCTCATCAACGGCGTGGACGACGAGGCGGCCGAGCTGGAGCTGCAGCTGGACGGTAGGAGCTGACTCCCTTCAGCCCGTCTTCCCCCTGCTCCCCGCCCCTCCTAAACTCCGCTCGCCGAATCCCAACCAGATCCCGGTCCTGTAACACCGTGACCAACAGCCCCTACACCCCTCCCCGTCTCTGTAACACCCTCCCTCTCCTACGCCCCTCCCTGTCTGTGTAACCCCCTCCCTCCCCCCGACAGCCCGTCTCTGTAACCCCCTCCCTCTCCTACACCCGATCTCTGTAACCCCCTCCGTCCACTACACCCCTCCCTGTCTCTGAAGCCCCTCCCTCCCCTACAACCCTCGCTACCTCAGTAACCCCTCCCTCCCCTACACCCCTCCCCGTCTCTGTAACTCCCTCTGGCCCCGACCCCTCCCTAACTCTGCAACCTCGCCCCCCCCCCCAGGTGACATTAAAATGACTGTCCCTTCTGTTGCCAGGAGTGGTCTTTCCCTACCAACCCCGCCAGGGCCGCTACCAGTTCAACTACTACCAGGCTGTGCGGGCGTGTGAGGGGCAGGACGCCAGGCTCGCCACCTTTCAACAGCTCTTCCAAGGTAAGGGCCAGAGCGGCTGTCCCAGCGAGCAGTGGCCCGGGAGGCTCCGCTTCACCACAGTAGGGTGGTGGGAGGGAGGGATGGAGGAGAAGGCGGGGGTGTGGACTGCTTCTCGCTGGGCTCCCGGGACAGGGGTGAAGGCGAACGTCAGCTCCATGTCCGCAGCGTAGGGCGTCGTGTGGACCTGACGACCAGGCCTTTGATTGTCGGAGGGGGACTGGAGTCACGGAGGGTGGTGAGTGGGATCTTCACCCTCCAAAGAGCTTGGGGGGATGTGCCCCCCCCACCACCGTTTAACACGTGAAGGGCCCGGCCTTGCCAAGGGCAGACACACAGCGGCCGCATTTCTGGCGTCCAGGATCGACACCCACTCGACTTTTCCACAGCGCGGTGCTCCCTCACCGCCCATCCCATAGCGCGGTGCTCCCTCACCGCCCATCCCATAGCGCGGTGCTCCCTCACCGCCCATCCCACAGCGCGGTGCTCCCTCACCGCCCATCCCACAGCGCGGTGCTCCCTCACCGCCCATCCCACAGCGCAGTGCTCCCTCACAGCCCATCCCACAGCGCGGTGCTCCCTCACCGCCCATCCCATGGCACGGTGGTCCCTCACAGCCCATCCCACAGCGCGGTGCTCCCTCACCGCCCATCCCATGGCACCGTGCTCCCTCACTGCCCCTCCTACAGTGCGGTGCTCCCTCACCGCCCATCCCACAGTGATGGTTCCAGATCCCGCTTCAGGACAACCCCTGGGCGAAGTGATGCCTCGCTCTGTTGAACAGCCAGCCAGTGCCTGGAGAACGTGGCACCAGGAGAAAGGAGGGGTGGGGGAGAGGGAGATTCACACGGCAGCCCATCGGGAGTATCTACAGGAGGCGCTTCCTTAAGAAGGCAACATCTATCATCAAGGATCCCCACCATGTGGGCCATGCCATCTTCTCGCAGCTCCCATCGGGCAGGAGGTACAAAAGCCTGAAGTCCCACACCACCAGGTTCAGGAACAGCTAGTTCCCTTCAACCATTTGATTCTTGAACCAACCGGCACATCCCTAACCCCACCTCAGCAACGGAACACTACGGACCTCCTGCACTTGTCTCTGAGTTTTTTTGCACTAATGTCATGTTTTTGTACAGTCTTTTATTCTTTCTCTCTTCACTGTTTTGTATAATTTATGTTCTGTGTGTTTTCTGTACCTACGTGGGGTGTAGGGATCGGAGGTGGTTATAGACGGGGAGGGGTGTAGGGGTCAGACGGGGGGGCCCACAGGAACAGGGTGTAGGGGCCGGAGGTGTTTACAGAGATAGGGAGGGGTTTAGGGACCTGGGGGGTTTACAGAGACGGGGAGAGGTGTAGGGGCCGGAGGGGTTACAGAGACAGGGAGAGGTGTAGGGGCCAGAGGGGGCTACATAGACGGGGCGGGCTGTAGGGGCCAGAGGAGGTTACATATTGGGAGGGGTGTAAGGGCGGGAGGGGTTGGTGGCTGATGCACTGACGGATCTGCTCCCTCCCCCCCCCCCCATAGAGTGGCAGCGGGGCTTGGACTGGTGTAACGCGGGCTGGCTGGAGGACGGCACCGTGCAGTATCCGGTGACGGTTCCCCGGGACCCGTGTGGGGGGCGTCACCTTCCCGCGGGCATCAGGAGCTACGGACTGCGGAACAAGCAGCGAGAGCGCTACGACGCTTTCTGCTTCACCTCCAGCATCAAAGGTAAGTCCCTTCCCTCCGCACAGCACGATCCCAGTGATTAGCTTCCACCGCCTCAGGAGGTCCTGGGGAGCTGCCGTGGCAGCGTAGGAGGGGATCCCGACCTCCAGCGCTCTCTGTGTGGAGTTTGTATGTTCTCCCTGTGACCGCGTAGGTTCCCTTCTGCATCCCAACGACGTGATGGGTTCATCGCCCCCCCCCCCCCCCGTGAGCGGTAGAATCTGTGTGGGGGGTTTGATGGGAATGTGGGGGAGAATAAAATGGGATTAGTGCAAATGGGACACGGGTGGGTAGTACAGACTCGGTGGGCAGAAGGGCCTGTTTCTGCGCTGTGTGTCGCTGTGTTCCCCGCTGTGAAAGGCAGATGAGGTGCATAAAATCATGAGCGGCCCAGATCAGGTGGATGGTCAGTCTCTTCCTCAGGGTTGGACGGTCCACAACTGCAGGGCACAGGTTTAAGGTGAGAGGGGAAAGGTTTAAAGGGAATTTGAGAGGCGAATGGTGGGTCTGTGGGACGAGCTGCCAGAGGAAGTGGTTGAGGCGGGTACATCAACAACATTTAAAGCACATTTGGGCAGGTTCATGGACAGGCAAAATTTAGAGGGGTATGGGCCAGACGTGGGCAGCTGGGACTGGAGTAGATGGACCTCTTGCTCAAGAAGATACCTTATTCGGCATGGACGAGTTGGGCCGAAGGGCCTGTGCTTCGTGCTGTGTAACTGAGAATCACCGGAGCAGAACGTTCCGCAGTGTGTTGAGGCCAAGTGAGTGCGGTTGGGGTGGAGGGAGGGAGCGCAGGCAGGTTCAACAGGGAGCTGGATCAGGAATTGACTGTGGTAGAAGAGGGACGTCGGACTCGATGGATTGCTCTCACACAGAGCCAGTACGGACTTGGTGGGCCGAATAGTCTCCAGCGCTGTAGCCTCTACTAAACCTCCCGGAGGCTATCGCTGCTGTTCGGAGTCAGGTCTTCCCTGGGTACCGTCCAGTGCTGCTCTGCCCGAGGGGTGGAACCAGTTATTGATGGTGAACCGGGCCCAATCTTCCCAGTGGCCTCAGGACCCCGGTACTGGCTCCTGGTGGCCAGCAGGTAGAGCGGCAGTCTCGGTGAGGCTGCCAAAAATTGGCAACATCGCCACCAGCTGGCGGAGGAAAGCGACTGCACGTCACAGAGCCCCCAAACCCCTCATCCAACCCACACTGTCCCTCCTGGGAGATCTTGATGGGATAATGTAGAGGCAGCTTCACTCTGTGTCTGACCCCGGGCATGTGTGACGGGACGGTGCGGAGGGAGCTTCACCCTGTGTCTGACCCCGGGAGTGTGTGACGGGACGGTGCGGAGGGAGCTTCACCCTGTGTCTGACCCCGGCAGTGTGTGACGGGACGGTGCGGAGGGAGCTTCACCCTGTGTCTGACCCCGGGAGTGTGTGACGGGACGGTGCGGAGGGAGCTTCACCCTGTGTCTGACCCCGGGAGTGTGTGATGGGACGGTGCGGAGGGAGCTTCACCCTGTGTCTGACCCCGGGAGTGTGTGACGGGACGGTGCGGAGGGAGCTTCACCCTGTGTCTGACCCCGGGAGTGTGTGACGGGACGGTGCGGAGGGAGCTTCACCCTGTGTCTGACCCCGGGAGTGTGTGACGGGACGGTGCGGAGGGAGCTTCACTCTGTGTCTGACCCCTGGGACGGTGTGGGGAGCATTGTTCAGTGTCTAACACGTTCCCATTCCGGTGCAGGTTACGTGTATTTCCGGAAGAACGCCCAGATGTTGGACTACCGCCGGGCAGTGAGTGCGTGCCGCAGTGAGGGAGCCACCATCGCAAAGGTGGGGCAGCTGTACGCCGCCTGGACCTTCTCCCGCCTGCACCGCTGCGAGCCGGGCTGGCTGGCCGACGGCAGCGTCCGCTTCCCCATCGTCTCGCCGCGCTCCCAGTGCGGCGGTCCCGAGCCAGGGGTCCGCAGCCACGGCTTCCCAAACCAGGCGCAGCGCCAGTACGGCGTGTACTGCTACAAGGCGCGGTAGGAAGGGGTCCGAGACAGACTAGCATCCCGCAGAGGTGCCGGCAGAGGAAGCTGGAATTCCTCCGGAGATCACACCGGATTCCCTTCATTCGGAGCGCTGACCACACCGAGGCCGGCCGCTCAGCCCCTCTAGTCTGGTGCGTCCATTTCCGTAGCCCTGAAACCTCTCAACCCTCCCTCTCACCGCCCTCGGAGGCAGGTCCTGCAGCCCCCACCCCCCTCCCCGCACCCCACCCCACACCCTGTGAGGGCGCCCGCAAACAACAACAACAATCTGCATTTATCTAACGCCTTCCACGCCAACCCCAAAATGGCCCAAGGGACAGGAAATATTGTGGGCTGGGGGTGGGGGTGCTGGTGAGGGTTGAGAGTGTAAGGGTTGTCAGAGAGGGAGAGGTGGGGGAACGGGAGATTGGGTGGGGAGGGGGAGTGAGAGAGAGGAGGAGAGACGGGAAAAGTGGGGGAGGACGACGAAGAGAGGAGGAGGGAATGAGGGAGAGATAGAGAGGGGAGGGATAGAGGGGTTGAGGGAGGGAGACAGAGGGAGAGGGACAGAGAGATGGGGAGAGGGTCGGGAGGGAGTGGGAGAGAGTGAGGGAGAGAGATAGGGGTAAGGGAGAGAAAGAGAGAATTTGCACTTTGACGTATGACCTCTGAGCAGCTGGAGACTCGGGTTAAAGCGACATTCAGCCTGCCGAAGGGCTGGAGTAGCTCCCTGTCTCGCTGAGGTTGGGGGGGGGGGGGGGGCGGTTTGATGGGTTAACCTATTCGTTGCTGGTTTCACATTTTTCCCACATTACACTCCATATGCCGGACCTTTGCCCGTTCACAATCTGTCGACAACCCGTCTGAAACCTCCCTCTGCTCTCTGCACTTCTATCCCCCTCGCCCCCTTCATCCCATCTCTTTCCCTCTCCCTTTCTCCCTCTCTCGCCCCCTCTCTCTCTCCCCTGCCGTCTCCCCTCCCCTCTCCCTCTCCTCTCTCACTCCCTCTCCACCTCTCTCTCTCTCACTCTCTGCCCTCTTCCCCTCCCACACTGTCACTGATGTGTCCGTCCTCGGCCTCCTCCACTGCCGGGAGCAGTCCAAACGCAAACTGGAGAAACTGGAGGAACAGAACCTCATTTTCTGTCTTGGGACCTTACAGCCGAACGACATGAACATCGAATTCTGCCAGTTTAAGACCCCTCCCCCAGCATCCTTCGCCCCCCCGCCCCCCCCCCCCCCCCCCCCCCCGCCCAGACTGCCTTTCCTTTTCTTCTATTTCGCAGCCTATCTCCCTCTTTTCTCCTCCCCATTTTTCTCTCCCCTTTTCCTGTCCTCCTCTGCCCCCATGGGGTGCCTGCCTCCATAGACCCATCCCCGGTGGACCTGCGCTCCCCTCCCCCCTCGCACCTGCCTATCACTATCTCTTACCTGCATCTGTCTTATCACCAACTTGTGCCCACCCCGCCTCCCCTCTTTCGTCCACCTATCACTGCTCTGTTTCGGCACCCCCCCCCCCCCCGCCATATATTTTCCTGTCTTCAGTCCTGAAGAAGGGTCCTGACACGAACCGTTGACCGTCTGCTCTCCTCCACGGATGCTGCCTGGCCTGCTGAGCTCCTCCAGCACCTTGTTGTTTCTTATCTCCCTCTCCACTTCTTTCCCTCTCTCCCTCTCCCCTCTCCGTCTTTCTTTCCCTCTCCTCCCTCCGTCTCCCTCCCACCCATGCCCCCCTCTCTCTCTCCCTCCCTCTTCTCCCCTCGTCTCACTCCCCTGCCCCTGTCCTACCCATCCTTGTGTCATATTCAAATTTAACAACCGTATCTTCGGAGCCTTATCACCACCTTGTGCCTACCCCGCCTCCCCTCTTTTGTCCACCTCTGTTCGCCCCCTCCCCATATATTGGGCTTCCCCTTTTCCTTGTAAGTTGCGCAAAGGTCGAGGCCCCAGCACCGATCCCTGTGACACAACACTGCTTTCTCCAGGAAAAGACCCACATATGGCAAATCTCTGCTTCCTGCCAGCCACGCTGTCTCCCATCCACACCAACACACTACTGCGCTAGGTTATAGCTGCCACAATAATATTTGAGTCGTTCCTGATGGAAACTTCAGTACATTACATCCACCATTCCCCGCTGTTCTACATACAGGCAACATCTCCAAAAAATCGGTGAAACACGAGTGGCCTTTCCCAAACCTCCCTGTTACTCACTCCTCTCCTCATGGAAATACCTCCCTCATGTTCACCGTGAGTGTCTTTTCTAACCACAAGTACTAATTGAATCTCCCCTCCGCCTCTCCCTGTAGCACCCAGACAGCGGCGTCCTGCCCGTTCTCCTCTGTACCCTCCCCAGTGGACTCACACCCTTCCTGCGTTGTGGTGTACCCCACCCTTCCACCTCCCCATTCTATGAAGGCAAGTCTTCTTTATGCCCTTTGATCCTCCGACCCTCTACATTGTTGTCCAGCATAGAGACAGGTCCTTCGGCCCGCCGTGTCTATGCCACCATTGTGCCTGTCTATACTAATCCCATTTGCCTGCATTAATTCCACATCCCTCTGTGCCCTGCTCATTCAAGTCCAGAAGCCTCTTTACTGTTCCTGCCTCCACCATCAGAGCTCCTTCCAGATACCAACCACTGTGTGAAACATTTAGCCCTTATATACCCCTTCAGCCTCCTCACTCTCACCTTAAACCTGTGCCCCCTTGTTTTGGACACCACTGCCACGGGGAGAAGGCTCTGCCTATCTACCTTGTCTGTGCCTCTCATAATTATATCACCTCCATCATGTCACCTCTCAGCCTCCTTCGCTTCAGGGACCCAAGCTATCCAGTATGTCATGATGAGTCAAGCCCTCTAATCCAGGCAACATCCACATGAACCTTCTCTGCACCCTCTCTCGCTTAAACACATCTTTCCTGTAGTGTGGCGACCAGAACTGCACACAGTACTCCAAGAGCAGCCTGACCAACGTTTTGTACAACTGTAACATGGCGTCTTGTACTGAACGCTTCTGCTGATGGAGGCAAGGATTCCCTCCGCATTCTTCACCACCCTGTCCACGGGTGTCGCCACTTTCAAGCAGCGATGTACTTGTACCCCAATGACTGTCAGTTCAACAACACTGCCCAGGGCCCTGCCATTCACTGTGCCACCCTGCGCTGGTTTAACTTCCTAAAATGCAACACCTTGAACTTGTCCATGTTAGATTCCACCTGCCATTCCTTGGCCCACTTTCCCAGCTGCTCCAGATCCCGTTGTAACCTTAACACATTCTTCCTCACTGTTCACCACACCACCAAAGTTGGTGTCACTTGCAAACTTACTCACCACGCCACCTACATTGTCATACAAATCATTTATATGACAAGCAACAGATGCCCGGGTACTGATCTCTCTGGCACACCACGGGTCACGGGCCTCTAATCTGAATAACAACCCTCCACTACCACCCTCTGCCTCCTTTCACCACGCTAATTTTATATCCAATTGGCCAGCTCACCTGGACCCCATGTGTTCTAACCTTCCGGACCAGCCTACCTTGCGGGACCCTGTGAAGGGCTTTGCTCAAGTCCACGTAGGTAACGTCAACCGCCCAGCCCTTGTCAATCCTCTTGGGCGCCTCTTCAACAAAGCTCAGTCAAGTTCGTGAGGCACGATTCCCCACGCACTAAGCCACGCCTACTGTCCCTAATCAGTCCGTGCTTCTCTAAACGCAAGCAGATCCTGTCTCTCAGAATCCCTTCCAGTAACTTTCCCACCACAGATGAGGCATTTGGAAAGGCGGAGACTGATTCGGGATAATGTGGGATATCGTTTCTCGCCGGCCTGTAGTTCCCTGGCTTATCCCTGTTGCCCTTCTTAAGTAAAGGCACAACATTAGCCACCCTCCGGTCTTCGGTCCTTCCCCTGTGGCTAATGAAGACACCAACATCCTTGGCAGGGCCCCAGCAATCTCCTTCCTTGCTTCTCATGACGTCATAGGACACACCTGGTTAGGCCCCAGGGATTTGTCATGGTGTCATTCGGAATGTTGACATGCTCCAGGACATCACTGCTCCCTCCCATGAACTCACCACGTCCATGTCCTTCTCCACGGTACATACATACGAGACCAGCTTCAGAGATCCGTGGACATGCACCCTGCAATGCCTTCCTTCCTCTATGCTCTGTCGGCTTGGTTCTGGTAAATACACAGCAGTGGACGAGGCCAACGATGGGAGAAATTGGGATGGAAAGAGATGGCAAAAGACTGAGGTTGGGATGAGGCTCCAGAATGGATGGACTGTATTCCCGGTGTAAATCCCAGGTGGTGCCAACACGTCCAAAGGTCACAGCATTCATCATACTTCTTCCACACCCAACCAGCGGGGATGCTGAAGGTTATTCAGTAACTTGTATAACAGCCGTGACTTTAGTGGGGGATAGAGCTCTCCGGTTCTGGGAGGTGGAGGAGGAATAATCCTTGGACTGGAAATCTGAGACTGTGTGCCCACTGCGGCTTCCTTATCTCCCCAGGACCCACAGATCATGGACTCCGATTGGACCCACCCCCGCACCCTGTACTGCCCACCCCATCCATACCGTTGACCTCAACTTTGCCCTTTATCTCCTCTACGAGAACTCTCACCCGGGACAATGGGAAATGAATGGGAATGGGTTGGTTCCATGGGGATTATGGACAGTGTAAGTGAATGGGAAGCGGTTGAGTCAGTTGGGATTATGGACATTGGGAAGTGTAGGAGAAGCGGTTGGATCCATTCGGAATGTGGACAGTGGGAAGTGAATGGGATGAGGGGTTCTATTGGGATTGTGGACAGTGGAAGTGAATGGGAATGGGTTGGGTTAGTTGGGATTATGGACAGTGGGATGTGAATGAGAAGAGGTTGGGTCCATTTGGAATGTGGACAGTGGGAGCGAATGGGAAGGGGTGAGGACCGTCGGGATTTTGTACAGTGGGAGTAGATTGGAAGGGGTTGAGCCCTTAGGGAGTTCTACAAGAAGCTTGCCTATTGGTTTGCTGACCATATTTTGAGGAACTTGTGGTTGTAGATGTGGTTGTACAGTGGGAGTGGATGGGAAAGGGTTGGGACCGTCGGGATTGTGTAGAATGGGAGTAGATGGGAAAGGGTTGGGACCATCGGGATTGTGTACAGTGGGAGTAGATTGGAAGGGGTTGAGCCCTTTGGGATTATGTACAGTGGGAGTAGATGGGAAGGGGTTGGGACCATCGGGATTATGTACAGTGGGAGTAGATGGGAAGGGGTTGGTTCCTTTGGGACTGCATACAGTGGGAGTAGATGGGAAGAGGTTGAGCCCTTTGGGAGTTCTACAAGAAGCTTGCCTATTGGTTTACTGACCATATTTTGAGGAACTTGTGGTTGACCTCAGTGGTCCAATAAAATGCAGAACTCAAACTAAGTTACTTCTCAAATTTTATTACAAGTTGAAAGGAAAATGTTACAATTGAAGTTGTTGGCTGAAAATTCCTCCGCGTCCACAGCTCAGCCCTCTCCTGGCTGCTGAGGTGCTAGTGGTTGCTGCTGGGCTCAACAGAGGATGCAGTGCGGCCCATCGCAGCACCGGGTCCTGCACAGAAGGTCCGCCCACGGCAATCACAAGGAGGGGTGAAGGAATGCGTAATCGGATAGATGAACACAACGGAGCACCTCGTGAACGTCGGCAGGAGAAGAGGAAGTCTTCAACGTGTTCAGCTGGAAATAGGACCTCCTGTCACACACCCAGGGTTCGGGACGGAGAAAAGCTCCCCCTACTCCCAGCTCACGGGTCAGACACAGGGTGAAGCTCCCTCCGCACCATCCCATCACACGCCCCCGGGGTCAGACACAGGGTGAAGCTCCCTCCGCACCGTCCCATCACACACCCCCGGGGTCAGACGCAGAGTGAAGATCCCTCTACGCCGGCCCATCACACACTCCCAGAACACTGATTACTTTTGCTTCAGATGAATCCTCTCGGGAAAGTTTCCTCTGGCCATTTGAATGTACCCGGAGAAGGAGGGTGTTAGGGAAGTGTGAGGAGGACGTGAAGTCCGTGGGTGCGGTGGGAGTCGGGACGCGCTGGCAATAGGGGACTGGGAGCGGGTGTGGGAAGCTGGGAATATTGCAGGGATCCCGGGATAGGGAGCGGCGGTGGAGGTGGGGAGTCTGAGGAAAGATGAATCACTCCATCCCAGCCGTAGTATAGCACGGAGGCTTTGATGAGATCTCCGCCATCCCGCATTCCCAGAGAAACGGGACAGCCGGTGCGGCCGGGGTGCGGGCCGGGAGAAGACGGCGGATTAGGGCCGGGGATTTGGGCTGTTGGCACGGACGCTCGCTCCGGGGTCGCGGTGAATGTCTACACCTCGGAGCGGAAGCTCTTCCTCCCGTGTTACTCTCCGACGCTGGGAAGGAGATGAAAAACTCGGGCTGCGGCCGTTCCGAATGGGTTAGTAAGAGAGGGGTCGGTGGCCCTGTCGGAGTGGGTCAGTGGGAGCCGGCTCCGCGCCCAGGAACCTCGGAAGAGCTGCTGTTCTCTGCCCGCCAGTCGCGAAGGTACCTGGAGGCTGTAGTGAGATCAACAGGAGAGAGACACAGTCACTGGTTGAGAGCGGGTGAGCGGCACATTGTGTTTCCAGAGCGGGTCAGACACAGGGTGAAGCTCCCTCCACACTGTCCCATCACACACTCCCGGGGTCAGACACAGAGTGAAACTCCCTCCGCGCCGTCCCATCACACACTCCCGGGGTCAGACACAGAGTGAAGCTCCCTCCGCGCCGTCCCATCACACACTCCCGGGGTCAGACACAGAGTGAAACTCCCTCCGCGCCGTCCCATCACACACTCCCGGGGTCAGACACAGAGTGAAGCTCCCTCCGCACCGTCCCATCACACACTCCCGGGGTCAGACACAGAGTGAAGCTCCCTCCGCACCGTCCCATCACACACTCCCGGGGTCAGACACAGGGTGAAGCTCCCTCCGCACTGTCCCATCACACACTCCCGGGGTCAGACACAGGGTGAAGCTCCCTCTTCACCGTCCCATCGCACACTCCCGGGGTCAGGTGTTTTAATTAAAGTAAATGGGTTAGACACTGCTCCTCCTACATGCCCTCAGCAGAGCATTTTCCAGAGAAAGAAAGAGAGAGAGAGAGAGAGAACGAGAGGGAGAGAGGGAGAGGGAGAGTGTGGAGGCCAAGAAAGGGAGGGTGTGGGGAGAAACAGAGCGGGGAAAGGGAAGGAGGGCAGAGTCGGGGAGGGGTACTAAGGGGAGAGGGAGGAGGAGTGGGAAGGAAGGGGGAGGAAGGGGAGATGGAGGGAGAGGGAGTTGAATACAAATAGGGGAAGAGAGGAGTGGGGAGAGAGAGGAAGGCGGCAGAAGGAGGGAGGGAGGAAGCGAGTTCTGTCTCGGGTGTTTGCACCCCGTCCACCATCTCCGCTCCGCCCGACAACATCCACCCAGATTCCCCGCTGCTCTCGACGGGCCGGCCCTTACCCGGGATGCAGACGATCCGCGGTCTCTCCCAGCTGCCGTCGCCCCGGCATCGCACAGTGGGCCGTTGCTGCTGGACGAAGCCCTTTTTGCACTCGTACCTCACCACCGAGTCCACCGGGTAACGCGGCCTGGTCTTGCCGAGAACCCTTGTCCGCTTTGGAACCGGTGGGGACCCGCAGGAGCCTCCGCCGAGAATGGAGGGGGGGGGGGGAGGCGGGAGGGGGAGAGGAGAAAGAGCAAATGGAACTAACACCTCAGGCAGACAATGGGAGGATTCCAGTGACGGGCCGGGTCAGGGTCGGGGCGTGAGGGAGCGGACGTCGGAGCGGAAGGGGCAATAGTGACCGGGGGTGGGTACATCATCCGTCTGTGAGATCCCCTCCCACCCATCCGTGCCCAGATGTGGTCCCACCACGCTTCCCTTCTCTCGTGGCCAGATCTACACCTACTTCATACTCTCCCTCCCGTGCCCAGATGTGCACCCATTTCACACTCGTCTCTCACCCACCTGTCCAGATGTGCACCCGCACACTCCCCTTCTATCGTGCCCAGATGTGCACCCGCCATACTCCCTTCCCACCCATCTGTGCCCAGATGTGCACCCACTTTATACTCCCCTCCTGCCCATCCACGTCCAGCTGTGGCCTGCGTTGTCCCTTCATACACATCTGTATGCGGATGTGCCCTATCCACAATCCATTAGCGGGATAACTTTAATTCCAGGTTCGTTCAGTAATTGAACAACTCCCCACAGCTGCTTGGGCGGGATTCGAACATAACCCAATCAAGGTCCCAGCTCCCACCTCCCAGCCCAGTGACTAACCGCTGGGCCACGGTAAACAGGAAGAGACCCCCTCGACCCGAGGGCCGGTGACGGAAGGGAGACTGGGAGGATGGAATGGGCTTGACGGGAGGCGGTGGGGTGTTTAAGGCGGCGCACTGCCCAAAGCAGCGAGGGGAACGGGGTCGTGGAGTCAGACAGCAGGGAAACAGGCCCTTCGGCCCAATACGTCCATACCGACCAAGATCCCCATCTAAGTTAGTCCCATTTGCCCGCGTTTGGCCCATATCCCTCTAAACTTTTATTAGCCATGTACCTGTCCAAGTACATTTTAAATATTGTTAATGTACCTGCCTCAACCACTTCCTCTGGCAGCTCGTTCCGTATACGCACCACCCTCTGGGTGAAGATGTTGCCCCTCAGGTTCCTATTAAATCTCTCTCCTCTTACCTTAAATCTGTGCCCTCCAGTTCTTGATTCCCCTACCCTGGTAAAAAGACTGTATGTTTACCCTTTCTATGCCCCCCATGATTTTATACACCTCTATAAGATCAACTTTCAGTCTCCTTCGCTCCAAGGAATAAAGATCTAGCTTGTCCAACCTCTCCCTGTAACTCAGGCCCTCGAGCCGTGGCAACATCCTAGTGAATCTCTTCTGCATCTTTCCAACGTAACCGCATCTCTCGTCCAGCAGGGTGACCAAACCAACACAATAGTCCAGTTGCGGCCTCAGCACCTTCTTGTACATCAATAACATAACATCCCATCTCAACGCCCTGACTGATGAAGGTCAGCGAGCCAAATGCCTTCCCCACCATCCCCTCTACCTGTGGCGCCATAGTGGGTGGAGGTTGGGCTGTGGAACGGGGGGGGGGGGGTTCTGGGCTGTAGGACGGAGGGGTGGGGTTGTGGGACGGCAGATTTGGCCTGTGGGACGGGCTGGGGTGGTTGAGGGCTGTGGGACCAGGGGCTATGGGACGGGCTGGGGCAGTTGAGGGCTGTGGGACGGGGGCGGGGGTCGTTGGGGGCTGTGGGACGGGGCTTTGGGACGGGGTGGGGTGGTTAGGGGCAGTGGGACGAGGGCTTTAGGGCTGGGGGAAGGGGTGGGGTGGTTGGGGGCTGTGGGACCGGGGCTTTAGGGCTGTGTGGCCTGGGGCTGTGGGACAGGGTGGGGTGGTTGGGGGGTGCTGTGAGATGGGGGTTTGGGGCTGTGGGACGGGGGTGGGTCGTGGTTGATCTGCGGGACGGTGTGTGCAGCACTGCCACACACTGGATACTCACTGAGCCCCTTCTTGCAGGTGAAGGCGAGGAAGTAGTTACACGGGACGTCACTCCACTGACCGCCCTTGTGCCAAATCATCACCACACAGTTCTCCCCGGACAAGAAGAAACTGTCCGGCTGCCCGCTGTACCAGTTCTCGTAGAGCTGAGGAGGGTGGTGGGGGGGGGGGGGGGGGGGGGGGAGGGGGGGAAGAAGGAAGTGTTAGAAGGGGAAACAAGGAATAGCAGGAGGAGGCCGCTCAGTCCTTTGAGTCCCACACAGCAACAGAATCAGCCCTGCCTTGATTCTGTAGACACCCTTGCCTAGTAAAGTTCTTTCCCTTCCTCCTGCCCCCTGCCCCGTTCCCCCGCCTCCATGGGGAAGGTTCCTGATGTGGAGAACCTGCTCGTGGGTGCCTGATGCTGGGCGCGGACTCGATAGGCTGAATGACCTGTCTCCCCCAGCTCTATGACTGCTCAGTGAGGCCCTCTGTAGAGGTGACATGGCTCAGGAAGGGACGGGTGCTGAAGGTGACGAGCTCACCGTTCCAGCGCAAGTGAAGCTTAGGCCTACTCGGTCCCACCATCCCCCGCTCTGTCTCCCCTCGGTGTCCCGCTGCACCCGGGGCTCTCCAAAGTATCTCACCCTCGGCTCTCACCAGTGGATCCCACCCGTAGATCTCACTCGTGAATCTCACTATAGATCTCACCCGTGGATCTCACCCATGGATTTCACCAGTGAATCCTACCAGTGAATCTCACTGATGGATCTCACCCGTTGATCTCACCAGTGAATCTCACCCGCGGATCTCACCAGTGAATCTCACCCACGATCTCACCGTGGATCTCACTATGAATCTCACTAACGGATATCACTAGTAGATCTTACGGTGGAGCTCAGTTCTCACACCCATCCACCCTGCTGGGGTCCGTCCCCTTCTCCGAGCGCCTCCCCCCCCCCCCACCCCGAGGACCCGCCTTCATCAACCCAACGCTTACCAGCTGGTTCCCGTCCGACCACTGGAAATCGTTCTCGATTGTCTTGTCATTTAGTCCGATCCAGTGGTATTCCTTGAAGTTATCTGTTCACAGTTCCAAAAGGGCATTTAGCGCAGAGAACAAGTTTCAAAGGCCATTCAGCCCCTCAAGGCTGCCGCATTGCCCATCTTCCACCTCACCTCCCCGTCCTCACCATTCCCCGGCAAGAAGGAAGTCGATGAGCGAGCCCGCCCTGAGGTTTCCTCCTCATCCCGGTCCTCATCCAAGACGGGGGCGCAGTTCCAGACCCTTCAGTCTGAGGGAACCTCCGCACTACCGGTTCCCCCACCCGCGTCCCGTCAGATCACCCCTCACGCTTCTGATCCCTAGACTGTGTGTTCCCCTCCCTTGACCCGTCCCATCCCAGACCGCAGCAACCATCCCAGCGACCCATGGCTGCACTAGGACCAGAGCAAGGAGGCTTGGCCTGAGATAAGGAGCCGCTCAGCAGGGGTGGTCAGGGGTGGTCATGGGTTGTCGTGGATGGTCAGAGATGGTCAGGGATGGTCATGGGTTGTCAGGTGTCGTCGGGGGTGGTCGGGATTGTCAGGGATGTTCAGGTGTGGTCGGGGGTGGTCAAGGGGTGTTCAGGGATTGTTGTGGATGTTCAGGTCTGGTCAGGGGTGGTCGGGGTGGTCAGAGATGGTCAGGTGTGGTCGGGGGTTGTCAAGGGGTGGTCAGGGTGGTCAAGGGGTGGTCAGGGATGGTCAGGTGTGATCGGGGTGGTCAAAGGGTGGTCAAGGAGTGGTCGGGGTGATCGTGGATGGTCAGGGATAGTCAGGTGTAGTCGGGGGTGGTCGGGGTGGTCGGGGTGGTCAGGGGTGGTCAAGGGGTGGTAGGAGGTGGTCAGGGATGGTCACGGATGGTCAGGGGTGGTCAGAGTGGTCAGGGGTGATCGGGGTGGTCAGGGGGTGGTAGGGGGTGGCCAAGGGGTGGTCAGGGGTGGTCAGGAATGGTCAGAAGTGGTCGGGGTGGTTCAGTGCATGTTCGGCAGGGGTGGTCAGGGATGGTCGGGTAGTCATCGGTGGTCAGAGTGGTCAGGGGGTTGGTCAGGGGTGGTCAGGGATGGTCAGTTGTGGTCGGGGTGGTCAAAGGGTGGTCACGGAGTGGTCGGGGGTGATCGTGGATGGTCAGGGATGGTCAGGTGTAGTCGGGGGTGGTCGGGGTGGTCGGGGTGGTTCAGTGCATGTTCGGCAGAGGTGGTCAGGGATGGTCGGGTAGTCATCGGTGGTCAGAGTGGTCAGGGGGTTGGTTAGGGGTGGTCAGGGGTGGTCAGGGGTGGTCGGGGTGGTCAGGGATGATCGGGATTGTCGGGAGTGGTGGGGGTGGTCAGGGGTGTGGGCAGGGGTGATGGGGTGGTCAGTGCAGTGTTCAGGAGGGGTGATCAGAGGTGGTCGAGGTGGTCAGGGATGGTCAAGGGGTGGTCGGTGGTGGTCGGGGGTGGTCAGGTGTTGGCAGTATGGTCAGGGGTGGTCGGGGGTGGTCAGGGGGTGGTCGGAGTGGTTCAGTACATGTTCATCAGGGTGGACTCACCGTTGCCTGCTGGGCAGCTCCAATGGAAGGGGCTGGTAGGGTAGGAGGAGCTGAAGGGCTGGCAGCTTCCCGTGTTACGGGCGGTGCTCACTGGGTGCTGGTGGGGGGGAGGTGTTGGGGCACCGACTACCTCTGATCCAATCAGAAGTTGGAAGTAAACCAGCAGGAGAACCAGGATGGAGTGGCCACATGGAAAAGACAAGAGAGCTCGCCAGAGGGCTGGCAGCGAGACAGTGGGCTGAATGGTCTCTCCGGTGCTGTGATGAGCCCGTGAGTTCAGTACTGCTTCACGCTTGGTGTGGACATCAGCAGATAATAGAGCTCGCATAAATCCAAGCTACCTCCACATGATCCAATAGTGAGGGAACACCACACTGTGGGAGGGGCAGTGCCGAGAGAGCACCCCAGCGTAGAACGGACATAGGAGCACTACTGGGGGCAGCGGGCACTATGGGGCAGGGAGGGGTTGAGAGGGAGGGAGAGTGACGGGAGGGAATGAGGGAGGAGGGTTGGGGAGAGGTGTGGTATGAAGGGGGACAGGGATGGAGGGTAAGCGTAGACTGGGGTGGTAGTGAGGGGAGGGCAGGGGAGGGAAGGGGAAAATGGAGGGCTAGTGAAGGTGGAGTAAGGGGCAGGGTGAGGGAGGAGGAGTGAGAGGTGGGCAGGTTGGATAAGGGGTGAGGGACGAGGGGAGGGTGAAGATTGAGGGGTTGGGGGTAGTGTGAGGAGTGAGAGGTGGTATAGTGGGTGAGGTTCTGGGGTTAGGGGAATGAGATGGGTAGGGAACGAGAGTAGAGGGGCGGGAGGATGGGGAGAGGATGAGGGTGAGTGTGAAGGGTGAGGGGTGGCGATGGGTGAGGGTTAAAGGTGAAGGGTGAAGGTGAGGGGTGGAAGCGGTAGAGTGAGGAGAGAGGAGCAGGATAAGGGGAGAGAGAAGGGGAGGATGAGGGGTGGAGGAAAGGTAGGATGAAAGGGGGAAGTTGAGGGTGGAGGAGGAGGAGGAGTGAGATGAGGGGAGGGTGAGGGGAGGATGAGGGTGAAGGGTGAGATGAGGGAGAGGTGGGTGAGGGGTGAGGGGTGAGGGACGGTGATGAGGTTGGGGGAGGGGGAGGTGAGGGGTTGAGTGGAGGATGAGGGGCAGGAGTGAGATGAGAGGGGGAAGGGAGGTCGGGCAGGAGTGATATGAGGGGGAGGATGAGGGGAGGGGTGAGGAAGGAGAGTGAGGGTGAGGGGACGATGGGGAGGGGAGGGAGGAAGGTGGAGAGTGAGGGTGAGGGGAGGGAGGATGAGGGGCAGGAGTGAGATGTGAGTGAGGGTGAAGGATGAGGGACAGATGACGGGGAGGGGAGCAGATGAGGGGCAGGAGTGAGATGGGGTGAGGGGAAGAGTGAGGGAGCAGGGAGTACGGCAGGGTGAGGGCCTGCCTCAGCCTCAGGCCGGGACCTCACCGTTGATGAACTGCTGCTCCTCAGGACTCAGGATGCTGACCAGGTGACCACCGTCCTGCCGGCAGCTCTCCTCCGCTGCCTCCCACGTCCGCCGCCCCTTCTGGTGCCTGTAGCAGTTGCCCATGAACTTCAGCCATCCCGGGTCACAGGCCTGGACATCTGGGGTAGGGGCAGTGAGAGACTCCGTCAGGCACAGAGACCACCTCCCCCAATGGCCCCCAACTCCATCCCCTCCTCTGAACCCCCTCCCCACATACCGCAGGGACAACACAGAGCAGTGCACAGTGCCCCCTCTGCACCGCCCCTCCCACAGTGAAGCGGTCCCTCTGCACTGCCCCTCCCTCAGTGCGACACTTCCTCAGTACTGCCCCTCCCACAGTGTGACCCTCCCACAGTACCACCCCCCCCCACAGTGTGACCCTCCCACAGTACCCCCCCCCCACAGTGTGACCCTCCCTCAGTACCGCCCCTCCCATGGTGTTCTCCCTCCTCCACACACCCCCACACATGGCGGTCCCTCCACAGCCCCTCACACAACGCAGAGCTCCCTCCTCACTGTCCCTCCCACTGTTCCTCCCACAGCATGGCACTCCCTCGGCACCCCAGTGCAGCACTCCCTCCTGGCCGCCTATCAGCACGTCGCTCCCTCCACTCCCACAGCGCAGCACTCCCTCCTCACCACCCCTCCCACAGCGCGGCCCTCCCTCACCACCCCTCACTTGGCCGCCACGGTGACTGATGGACTGACCTCTGTGGCACAGGCTGCCTCCGTAGGACGGAAGGCACAGGCAGGTGTAGCCCCCCTCCTTCTCCTCGCATGTCCCTCCGTTCTTACAAGGGTTTGGGTAGCAGGAGCCTGTAGGCGAGAGCAGAGGGAGGGGGGTCAACAGCTGTTCAGCCCTGCTCCAGGAGCTGGGATTGGAGTGCCCGTGATCCCGTGCCCCAACATTCACAGTCTGTCCCTCCCCTGGGCTATGGTCAGCGTTGTGATCCCTCAGGTCGGGACTGCCTGCCTCTGTACTCGGCTGGGCTGTGGCAAGTGACGCCAGGTGATGTAAGGGTTAAAGAGTGGGTGTTCGGGTCAGGGCTAAACTGTGAGTGTTGGGGTCAGGGTTATACAGTGTCTCCCTATGAAGGTTAAAGAGCGGGTGTTATGTTGGTGTAGGTTTACTAACTGAGAATGCATTAACCTTGGTTAAACAGAGTGGGTTCATATCAGAGTTAAGCAGTAAATGTTGCTAAAAGTGTGCGTCAGTGGAAGGTTTGGACTGTGTTAGGTTAGGGTGAGATAGTGTGAGTGTAAGGGTTATACACGTGTGCATTACTCTAAGTGTTAAATGCTGGGCGCTGTTGAACATAGTGTGTTCATTCAAGGGTTAATCTGATCTATTGGAGTTCTTTGAGAGTTCAACAAGGTCTCGCACAGGAGGTTGGTGTCGAGGGTTGGAAGACATGGAGGTACTGCAGGGATGAGAACCGGCCATCAGACAGAAAGCAGCGTGCAATTAAACAGCTTCTCGGTTTGCCGAGCTGTGTCTGTGGGCTTCCGCAGGGCTCGGCTCCCGGGTCCCGGGTCCCAGCTGTTTACAGTCTATTTGGCGGAAGGGGCCCAACGTTGTATTTCCAACTTTAAGATCGTGAGCTGGGGGAGGAGGGTGGGGGTGGATGTGGACAAGTTGAGTGGGTGGGCAACAACCGGGTAGGTGGAGTCCAAATATGTGTTAAATGGTGAAGAGTTTGGGAAGTGCTGACGTTCTTTGTAACAAGTTTCTCTAAGCCAACATCAGGGAATTGGGGAGACAATTCGTTTGCTTTTATTGCAAGAGGGCTGATTACAAGAGCAGGAATGTCTTACTGCATTTCCACGGGGCCTTGGTGAGTGCAGACCTGGAGTAGTGTGGACAGTTGGATGTCCCTACCCAGTGAAGGGAACTACCTCCAGACGGGGTGCAGGGAACCGGTTCCTGGAGTGGAAGCTCTGGCATGTGGAAGATTGGGTAAGCTCGGCCTCTATCTTAGATGTTAGAAGAATGAAATGCGACCTCGGTGCACGCAAAGTTCTTGCAGAGTTTGGGGGGGGGTTGTTTGAAAGGGCCAGGAGCGTGTTCCCCCCACCTCCCCCCCTCACCACCGTCAGAGGGGTCTAGACCCAAGGGTCCCGGTCTCAGAATAAGGGGTCGGCTGTCCAGGAGTTTGGGATTCTACACCCCCGCCCCCCCCCCCCCCCCACCGTTCATTCTGAACTGAGATTAACAGATTTCTGGATATTGAGGCAATCGGGAGATATGGGGATGGGGAAGGAAAATTGTATCGAGGTAGATCAGCCTTGGTCTTCAACGGGGTAGTAGGCTTGAGGCCCGAATGGCCTCCTCCTGCTCCATTCTCTAATGATCTTATATTCGGATAAGAACAATAGTGAGTGTTGGCAGAAGGTATTAAACTGTGTGTGTTAGTGAAAGGGTTAAACAGGGTACATGTGCAAAGATGCAACCGTTTGTCATTATAACACAAAAGCAGAGTTTGTTACAAGGATTAATCAGTCTCGGGGTTAATCGTGAGCATCAGTGCAGGGGTAAATAAGTGCCTGTGATTGCAGAGATAAATAGCTTTTCTGCACAGTTGCTTGGAGTTAGTCAGTGACGGGGTTGATCAGCGAGAGTCGCTACCTGTTAGGGTAGAGATAAATGCGGAGTATTTCTCTGGGGGTTAATCAGCGTGGGTCACTGTCGGGTTTAGAGAGAGAGAGAGAGTCTGTGTGTATGTCTCTGTGTGAGTGTGTGTGTGTGAGTCTGAATGTGTGTGTGTGGTTGATTAGTGTCAGGGTGTCAGGGTTAATCAGTGTGTGGGGAGCGGGGGAGTTAATCAGTGGCGGGGTTGATCAGTCAGTGTCGGTGCAAGGGTTAATTAGTGCCTGTGGCCACAGTGTCGACGATTGTCAGTGTGTGGGGGTTCGTCAGTGAGTGTCAGTGGTGAACCAGTGTAAATGTTTTGATTCCCCACTGAATCCGCTCCGTCCGTGCCCGGAGCAGGGCGCAGGGAACCCGCACGCTCGCCTGGGATTGGGATCCCTCTGTGTGTCTGTTCCCGGCCCAGCCGTACTCCCGAAGCAACGTGTCCACACGCAATTGGCACGGATCATCCTACTGGGTCTTGTTCTAATTCCGGCCTCTCCATAACTCCCCCATCCCCATCATCCCGGGCCCCGAGCTCCGGAATTCTCTCCCTCGGCCAACTCCTGCCGGAAAATCCCTGTTGAATCTGCACCCGCTGGCATTTCAGTCACTGTATCCTAAACCAGAGCAACGATTCACCAAAACCTTCTCCCCTGCTGCGTCTACCAGAGAGGTTCTGCTCGTCCACGCCGGTGAACCTCTGCAAGATCACCTAAAGCCCCCGTCTTCACTCCCCCAGTCTCTGCACGGGACTGAGCCCCGTCACTGACTCCCAACTCTATTTGCAACTCCCTGACGCCGTCACAAACTGGTTGGATTCTCCTGTCAACCGGGGAACCCAATATAAGCGCGATCTTGTAGTCTCCCAACTGCGCCCATAGTCCAGAACTACTTTGTAGTGGGCATCAATATACACTGCGTTGTGCGGCTGCACATGAACATCAATCCCACTGCGGTGAAGAGTCTGCCACATGGGACAGGCCAAGGTCACCTGACCCACGCCAGATCCCCATCGCGGACATGTTACTCCCAGCTCTATCGATGGGAAGAGGTTACTAGAGGTGAATCCTTCGGGTAAGGGCAGCGTCCCCACTGAATCCTGCGAATCTCTGGCCCGTAATCGGAGCAGGAACATTGGGGACTGGAATGGGAACTTCAGGTGGGACCGGGAACCTGAAGGGCGTTGGGAGACCCCAGGCCCTGTGGCAGTGGACATCTCACCCACCTGGTCAACCAACCCTCCTCCCACCAGTGGCAGAGTCTGCGGGTGGTGGGTCTACCAGCCACCCTGGGACCCGAGGTTCAGCCCGGGGAGGAGAGTTCTGGGCCGGGACAGCGAAGCAGTCGAGGCTGCTGAGTGGGGCAGAGACGAGGGCGGGAATCCAAAGGTCTGGTGGAGGGCCATCGTCAGTAATCTCCACCCCCCCTCCCCCCACCCCACGGGTCATCGTCCCTGTAGGGCCTCCCTGGGACGTCTCAGCGCATCCCACCGCCCACCAGGTACTTTCTGAGGAAGGGCGGTCACCCTTGCAAAGTAGGGAAGGCGCCCGTCTGGCAGCTGATTGGCCAGTCAGCCTGGTGGTGGCGGTCACGTGTTAGAGTTTGCGGGATCTCGCTGTGCGTGTCAGGGAGTGGTGGTGGTTTGGAAGGCGCTGCTCTGGCCCTGGGGAGCTCTGGGACCTGGTGCTACAGAAATACAGGTCGATCAACCTCCTCCCACTGACCCCCCACCCCACCTTGTGAATAACCCACCGTGCTTTCGCTGTGGGTTGGGGAGGGGTGTGGGGAATGGGCAGGCGGACATAGTTAGACCTGTCGCAGAGCCACACTCCCAGCAGCTTCCGCCAGGCCCAGATCCGTCCTCTTCCGTCTCCCAGGGCTGGCCCCACCTCTCCATCCCGCCCGTCCCCGGTCAGTCCCAGACCCCGGTCCCAGCGGAACCCCCTGGGGATCGATGGAGATGAAACGAAAGGAAAGATTTAGTAACAACAGCAGAGTTTGTATTAGTTGCGATTCGGAATTCAAGAATAAAGATACAGCACTGTCTTCCTTTGTGTATAAAATACTTTTAATAATACTTTCACAGAAATTATTAGATCTTTCACTTCATAGAAGCTCAGTACCGTCATGCACAGGCAAGATTCGCACTCTTTGTTTAAAGTTCGTGCTGGTCTCTTCACCTTGACTTCTGGGTTTTGTTGAGAGAATGTGGGAGGGATGTTGGATGAGGGATTGGGGGAAGGGGGTTAGTAGACCGGGTTACTGGTGTGGTTGTGGGGGGGGGGGGCTGGGTTTACAATGGAGTGGAGTTAGTAAAGGCGCAGGTCAGTAGCCCGGGGCACTGGTAGGGTTAAGAGAGGACAGGGGTGGAATGGGTGGCGGAAGTGGGTTAAAGGATTACAGTGGGCGTCATGGGGGTGGGGATGAAGCGAAGACGGCAGCGGGGGCAGGGTCAGTCTCCCGGGACACTGACAAGATTAAAGGCAGCATGAATAGGTTGGGTGGAGTTGGATGGGGTGGGGTTAGAATGGGGGTAGAATGGGGGGTGGGCTTGGAATGGGGGTGGGGTTAGAATAGGGGTTAGAATGTGTGGAGGGTGAGAAAGAGGCGTGGGGTTATAACGGGAATTTAGAATGGGCGTAGGATGGGTGGGGATAGGATGGGGGCGGGGTTGGAATGGGGATTAGAATGGATGGGATAGAATGGGAGATTAGAATGGGGGTGGTGTAAGAGTGGGTGTTGCCAGTAGAACTCCGATATCTAGGTCACTCGTTAGTGCGGAGGGTGAGTGGGATGTGCAGCCGGGGCCAGGGTCGGAACACCAGTCGGGTGGTTCAGAGCCGGGGCTGGGGTCCACCTCACCGGATTCCGTTTCCCGCTCCCTTTACACGGACTGGGAAATTCATTCCACTATTGTGTAAATTTTTCGAGCCGAAGTGCCCTTGGACATATCGAGTTCCACCGTTCAATGGTCCGGAACGGCTGCTGGTCCGGCACCAGGCGTGCGGGGACACAATAGACGCCGGAATCCGGAGCAGCAATGTGCTGGAGGAACTCAGGGTCGAGCGATATCGGTGGGAGACGGAGAGTCGACACATCCTTTCCCCCTGCAGATGCTGCTCGAGCCGCTGGGTTCCTCCAGCAGATTGTTTGGTGTTCTTGCCCTCTGTTGCCGGATTATCGGTAGTAGGGTGCGGGGTAGGATGGGTGACGTGGGTAGACTGGGATGAATGAGGCTGATGGAACTGGGATGGGTGAGAAAGAGGGCTGGAAGGAGGTGGGGTAGATGGAGCTGGGGTTAGAGCGGGGGGGCTCAGTATCCCGGAACACTGACGGTAATGGATGTGCTGGGGGATTACATGGGGTGGTTGGAAAGGACGCTGGGGCAAGCCTAGAAGGGGCGGTCAGTGGTCATTGGCCAGGCCACTGGTGGCGGTGATAGGGGAGGCATTGGATGGGATGGGATGAGGTGGGGGCTACGTTATGGCGGAGGTTACAGAAGGGGAGGGGTTCAGTAGCTCAGGCCTGATGGGGGAAGAGTGGGGGAGTTAGATTGGGATTTATTGGGGTACTTTGAGAGGTAGGATTTGGCTGGATGGGAGAGGTCTGTAGGGTGGAAGGGGCGGGGCCAGAGTGGGCGGGGTCTAGCCCAAGATGTCGGCGGATGAGGGGTCAGTCGCATGATGCCGGCGGGTGAGGGGTCAGTAGCCCGGGATGTCGGTGGGTGAGGGGTCAGTAGCATGGGATGCTGGCGGGTGAGGGGTCAATTGCGCAGGATGCCGGCGGGTGAGGGGACAGTAACCCGGGGTGTCGGCGGGTGAAGTGTCAGTCGTTCGGGATACCGGCGAGTGAGGGGTCAGTAGCCCGGGGTGTCGGCGGGTGAGGGGTCAGTAGCCCGGGATACCGGCGGCTGAGGGGTCAGTAGGCCGGGATGCCGGCGGGTAAGGGGTCAGTAGGCCGGGATGCCGGCGGGTGAGGGGTCAGTAGTCCGGGATACCGCCGGGTGAGGGGTCAGTAGCCCGGGGTGTCGGCGGGTGAGGGGTCAGTAGCCCGGGATACCGGCGGCTGAGGGGTCAGTAGGCCGGGATGCCGGCGGGTGAGGGGTCAGTAGCCTGGGGTGTCGGCTGGTGAGGGGTCAGTAGCCCGGGATACCGGCGGGTGAGGGGTCAGTAGGCCGGGATGCCGGCGGGTGAGGGGTCAGTAGTCCGGGATACCGCCGGGTGAGGGGTCAGTAGCCCGGGGTGTCGGCGGGTGAGGGGTCAGTAGTCCGGGATGCCGACGGGCAGCGCGGCCACGACGGCGAGGACGAGGCGCCAGTGGTTACCTGTCAGCTCCGCCGCCCGGCCGTGGGCGTCCCGCTGGGTTGGTGCCGTGTGTCCGGAGGCCCCGTGGATCTCGGCAGGCGGGCTGGACGAGCTGCCCTCCGACTCGGCGGTCCAGGCGGTGGGCGTAGGGGGATGCTGGCCTGGGGGCAAGCACTCGGGCCACGGTCTGGGCCCGGGCCCGGGAGAGGCGGCAGTGGAGAGGGCTCCCGGCGGCACCCCGGGCTCCTGGCGACCGGAGGCGGGCGAAGATGCCCGCGCGGTGGGAACGGGCCCCTCCGCCAACCCTGCGCCCGCTGCAGTGGCCTGGTCCCGGCGGCTTCCAGTCGGCCCCGCCGCTCCCGGGTGTCCGGGCGGAGCGCCGGCGTTTCCGAGTGCCTGCGTCCGGGGAGGGTCTCGGGCCCCGGAGGAAGACACCCCGTCGCCGGCCAGAGTGAGCCCGGGCCAGCCCCAGCCCGAAGCCGGGCTCCCTGTGGCCGGCGGCCAGGCGGAGTCGCCGCTCCCTTCTCCAGCGCAGTCGGCCGGGGTTCCGGGACATCCCAGGGCGACTGGCCGCAGGGTCTCGGGGTGGCTGCTATGAGGGCGCTGGCTCCTCATCCTGGTGAGCCGGGAGGTGGGCGCAGAGGCCTGCTCGGTGTGCGGGCCGGCAGGCGGCTGCGGGCTGCTCTTCGCCCGCTCGGGCCTCGTTCCCGCCGCCCAGCTCCGCCGGCCGAGACCTTCACCCCTCGCCGGGGCACCTTCGTCTGCCTCCGTCCACCCTGGGCCTCCGTCCTCTTCCGCAGCCGGGCCGGGGGCGGCGGAGACCTCCACGAAAAAGCCTGCAAAAGAAAAGGGAAGGGGTGGGGGTGGGAACAGCACCCCAGCGCCCGGCGGACCCGCCGGCTAGTCGGCCCCTCGGGACTGGTGCACGGAGGCAGGGGGAGGCCTCTCCAGGACCTGTTCATTGTGGGTGGGGGCGCAGGAGGAAGCCACAACCACGTGGGAGACCTTCAGCCCGTCGTGCCAATACCGGGTCTCTCAGAGACCCCATCAGCTCCACCGCGCACCTCCCTCCCCAGCCCCCCCAACCCAGTTATTTCGCTGAAACCTGTTCTGATAAGGTCCCAACAACTCCCGCAGATTCCGCCACACACTGGGGGAAAATTCACACATCCACCCCGCAAGTTGCTGGGATGTGGGAGGGAACCGGAGCACCCGGGGGAACTCCAGGAGATCACAGGGGGAAGGTCACAAGATCACAAGGACAGCTTCTATCCCGCTGTTATAAGACAACTGAACGATAAGATGGACTCTTGACCTCACGATCTACCTCGTTATGACCTTGCACCTTATTGTCTGCCTGCACTGCGGTTTCTCTGTAACTGTAACACTTGATTCTGCATTTTGTTATTGATTAACCTTGTACTACCTCAATGCACTGTTGCAATGAAATGATCTGTATGGACGATATACAAGACAAGTTGTTCAACGTACCTCGGCACATGTGATAATGATAAACCAATTTATCAAACTCCACACCGACAGCACCGGAGGTCGGGATCGAACCCGGATCTCTGGAGCTGTGAGGCCGCAGTGTTAACCTGCACGGGACCCTGTTATTGTGCCCCTCAATGCCTGTTATTTCGGAACAGCTGCACGCCACTGAACCTCTTATACTATAATTCAAATAAAAGGTGAAATGTAATTAATTAAGGTAAAAGATCTCTGTCACACCCTCCGGCCCCTACACCCCTCCCCGTCTCTGTCACCCCCTCCGGCCCCTACACCCCTCCCCGTCTCTGTCACCCCCTCCGGCCCCTCTGCCCTTGTCCAATTCTGGCTCGACCATCGGCGACTAGAACCTCAGTCCCCAGCACGAGGACTCGAGTTCCAGAATCCTGGGCGATGTCGCCAGTTTAGTTCCAGGAGTCGGAGGGACGAACCATTCCGCAAGCTGAGTAACCCAAGGCCCCCTCCGGTAAAGGACAATAAACACAGAGCGTTACTTGGATGGGTCGCAGAGATGTTCTGCCCCGGTCCTGAACCAACCAACGTTAAAGATAATTTGATGTATGCAGATGCAAGAGACCGTAGACTCCGGAACCTGGTACAAAATAAAACTGGATTCTGGAGGAACGCAGAGGGTCAGGCAGCATCTATGAGGGGAATGGACAGTCGACGTTTGGGGTCGAGACCAGATCGACCCCAAAAGATCGACTGCCAGATGCTGGCGGACCCGCTGAGTCTCTCCAGCAGCTCATAACTTGGTGTGTTATCAAGTTGCAGGTTGTGGAGTCTTGCTGTGCATACTTTAGATTCTGCCTCGCCTACCACACAGGAAGGTGCTGCCCGGGCACTGGCATCTCTCGAGGCGATAAGATGCCTTTCACCAGGGCCTGCTACACTTACCAGTTGATGCCAAGACGTCCTGCCCCCCATCCGTTCCCTGCCCTTCCCTGGGCGCGGAGCCGTCATGTCTCGGGATCTCCGTGCTGTCGTGTTCCGCTGGCGGGTCGCGCCCCACCGGTGCCTGGAACTGTGACTCGATGACAACCTCCCGCTCGACCTCCTC
Organism: Pristis pectinata; assembly: GCF_009764475.1. Classification (NCBI taxonomy): domain Eukaryota; kingdom Metazoa; phylum Chordata; class Chondrichthyes; order Rhinopristiformes; family Pristidae; genus Pristis; species Pristis pectinata. Next base: position 8,330,205 of record NC_067443.1, on the reverse strand, counting down.
CTGCTGCCCGTCCCAAGCGAGGGGGTCCTCCGTCTGAGGGTGGTCGCCACCGTGCGTGCTGTGCGTTGGCTGGTTTCCATCGGGATGGTCGCGCCTTGGTCCGTGGGTGACCCCTTGCAGGTCCTGGGGCGTCGCCGAGGTGATAGATTCGTGGGTCAGGTCGCCATCCATCTCGGGCACGGCAAGAACCAAGTCAGGCGGCCTGCTCTGAATAGCCAGGGACACCGAGGTTGGTGGCGCCCTGGTAGCCGGAGTGATCCCGTCGGGTGCCATGACCTCTCCTCCTGTCCCGACCTCGTATTCCAGCTCCTCCATCGTTGTCTCCAGGAAGCCGTGGTCCTCGTACTCCACATCCATTGCAAAGCTGTCGTTGACATTCAGATCTTCCATCTCTAAACGGGCGAGAAGACAACACCATAAGCACTGTGGAGAGTTTCAGGAAACAAACCAGAGAGAAGCTGCCTCACAGCTCCGGAGACCCGGGTTCGACCCCGACCGTGGAGTTTGCACGTTCTCCCTTCTCCCGAGTGCTGTATAGAGCAATACAGCACGGATACAGGCCCTTCAGCCCTTCTACTCCCTGCCGATCACGATGCCCACCCAGCTAGTCCCAGTTCCCTGCATTCGGCCCACATCCCTCCAAGCTCCGCCCCTCCATGTACCTATCCAAGTGCTGCTTAAATGATACTGTTGAACCTGCTTCACCCACTTCCCCTGGCAGCTCGTTCCATTTACTCACCGCCCTCTGCGGGAAAAAGTTGCTCCTCAGGCCCCTTTTAAATCTTTCCTCCTCACCCTAAAACTATATTTTGGACTCCCCTACCCTGGGGAAAAGACTGTTACCGTCCAGCTTACCTCTGCCTCTCACTTCTGTAAGGTCGCCCCTCATTCTCCTACCTTCCAAGGAACACAGAACTACCCTGACCAACCTCTCCCTGTACTCTGTACCTCAGTGTCTCTGTTTCCTCCCACGTCCCACAGATCGATCACCCGATTTAATTGATGGGAATATGAGGAGAATTTTTTAAAATATATTATTGTAACTACGTGAGATGTGCAGGCCCTATGTGGAGATCTACTCTGCAGAAACACCCAAAGGTGTTACTGTCTGCAGCCTGCACGGTGCTTTGACGGGTCTTCAACATGTAAGGGGGCCGACTGCACTTAAGGTGGATAAATCACGTCCCATGTTGCTGGGGACACTACTCAGGTACAATCTGTAGGCACGGGCTGGTCCCGAAGGACTGAGGAACTGTGAATTTTGGAAGCCTTCCTTCACATCAGGTCGTAGGGATAAATCCAGTTACTTAAGGCCAGTTTAATCTCAGCATTGGGGCAAGTTTTAGGATCAATGAACGGAGATATAATTACAGTTACCGGATTGATTAGGGGAAGACAACATGGATTTGTTAAAGGCAAGTTTTGCAACAGAGGGGCCTCAACTCCTCTTCTGTGCCAGTTCCCCAGAGCCCTCAATTCCCTGCTTTCAAAGAAGTATCTAAGTGTCTACCTCCACCTTAAATACCTCTAACGATCCAGCCTCCGCAAAACTCTTGGGGCGGGGAAATCCAGAGACTCGCCGCCCTCCATAAAAAATGTTCCGGACACCTCAGTTTTAAATTAGCACTCTCTTATCCAGTAACGGTGTCCCCTAGATCGAGATTTTCCCACTGGTGTCAGCCGTAAGGAGAGGTTGGACAAACTTGGGTTGTTTTCTCTGGAGCGGCGGAGGCTGGGGAGAGATCACTTAGAGATTTATAAGATTATGAGAGGCATGGATAGAGTAGGCAGCCGGTATCTTTTCCCCAGGGTTGAAATGTCTAATACATTTAAGGTGAGAGGGGGGTAAGTTCAAAGGAGATGGGTGGGGCAGGTGTTATTTACACAGAGAGTGGTTGGTGCCTGGAATGCGCTGCCAGAGGTGGGGGTGGAGGCAGATACGATAGGGGCTTCAAGAAGTCGGCACATGAATGTGCGGGGTATAGTAGGATGTGGACATTGTGTAGGCAGAGGGATTAGTTTATTTGGGCATTTTATTACTAATGTAATTGGATCGGCACAACACTGTGGGCCGAAGGGCCTGTTCCTGTGCTGCACTTTTCTATGTTCTATGTTTTGTTCTAATTGTGTTCCTTCTTGTAAAAAGTGTGTATCATTTATGTTTAATTTATGCTTCTCTTGTGAATGCTGCTGATCTGATGCTATGTGCCTGTGATGCTGCTGCAGCGAAGTCTTTCACTGCCCCTGTGCACACACGGACTTGTGCAAATGACAATAAACTCGACTTTGACTCCGAGATCACCCCTCATTCTTCTCAACAAGGAATACGGACCCAGAAATCAGCCTGGCGAATCTGTTTGGGACTTCATCCAATGCTACTATAGATCAAGGAACGGGTACCGGGTCCAGCAACCTTTGTAAAACACTAGTCCGGTCACAACGGGCGGACTGTGCGCCGCTCTGTGCGTCGCACGTTGAGGAAAATGTGACGGGTTTGGATCGGGTGCGGAAAAGATTTACTGCAATGGAGCACTTTAGTTCTGTGGGTTGGGATTGTTATCCCTGGGACGGAGGAGGCTGAGAAGATCAGGAAGGGTCTGGGCAATATTTCCAATGGGGGTAAAGAACCTCCCCGCCCCCAAACCCCCTATCGCCCCGGAGTAGGGAGTCACCTATAAAGCAGTAAGCTCCGTGCAGCGATCCTGGGTCAATGGCGCCTGTTTGGTTGCGGAAGGCGTAGAGGGTCTTGACGCCGGGCAGGCGGCCCCCACAGCGGTTCCGGGGGGTGACGATAGGGTAGCGGACACTGCCGTCCGCCAGCCAGCCCGGCGTACAGTGGTCCAGGCCTGTGGTCCAGGCCACGTAGAGCTCGCCCACGGTCGCCAGCCGCATCGCCCTCTCCTGGCAGAACTGCTCCGCCCCGTGGAAGGTGAGGTTGTCCATGTCACTGATGAAGATGACCCCTGAGAGGAGAGCAGAGAAAAGGGGTTCACCTCTTACCACCGGCTCAAGGGGTCCCAAAGGACCTCCCGCCCCAGGAAGTACCGCGAAGGGGCGCGAAGCCGGGACAAGGGACCCACCAGAAACCCCTGCGGCCAAGCTGGCTCTTTGGAGAATATCTTGCATTTATATAGCTCCTACCATCTCAACCACATCGCAGCAGCATTAGGCACAAAAATTAGGAGATACCGAGGCGGTTTAAACAATGAGATAGAAGTGAAGCCGAGAGGGAGTTCTGGATGTTAGGACACGGACAGAGAGCTATAGGAAAAGGAGAGATCCAAATACCTTCTGACTCCTCGACGTAGCAGTACACATCATACGTGTCCTCGGGGTCTTGGGTACCATAGTTGCGGACACCGGGGAATTTGTCCATATCCCCGTAGCAACCGGCCCGCGGGGTGTGAATGGGATACCTGCAGAAGGAGGGGGAGGGTGAGCGGAGGGTGGGGAGATGCCCTCACTGGCAGGGCGGCACTGACATTACTACAACTACCCCAAGCACCTGCCCCGTCCCACAACGTCACAAGGGCGCCTCTGAGTCGCGTCAAACCGCGGCAACAGTTCAGAGCACAGCAAGATCCCACCAACAGTAGGCTGAGAGCGGTTGGGTGATTGGTTGATTGAAGATCAGGCACAGGAGAGAACTTCTTGGCTTCATCACACTCCCCCTCCCACAATCTGTTCCTCAATCCCTCCCTCCCCAGGTAACCGCACCCCCCACAGCAGGGCGTACCCACAGCAACCCCCCCCCCCCCCACCACGGCGCGGCGCTCCCTCGTCGCTGAGAGGGGTGGGAGCAAGCAGAAAGACAGAGAGAGTGAAACGGTGCTAGTCTGGGGCTTTTACCAATGGTCACGATCGTTTCAGCGTTCGGAGTGGGGTTCGAGCTGTAGCGGTTGAGGGGTGTGGGGGGATGGAGGGGAGGAGGGGTTGAGGAGGTGTGGGGGATGGAGGGGAGGAGGGGTTGAGGGTGTGGGGGATGGAGGGGAGGAGGGGTTGAGGAGGTGTGGGGGATGGAGGGGAGGAGGGGTTGAGGGTGTGGGGGATGGAGGGGAGGAGGGGTTGAGGAGGTGTGGAGGGATGGAGGGGAGGAGGGGTTGAGGAGGTGTGGGGGATGGAGGGGAGGAGGGGTTGAGGAGGTGTGGGGGATGGAGGGGAGGAGGGGTTGAGGGTGTGGGGGATGCAGGGGAGGAGGGGTTGAGGAGGTGGGGGGATAGAGTGGAGGAGGGGTTGAGGGTGTGGAGGGATTGAGTGGATGGAGGGGTTGAGGGGCATTCTGGAGTTTGGGGGTGGAGGGATTGGGGTGTGGGTGGGTGACTGTGGGGTGTGGGGGTGTGTAGGGTGTGGGTGTGGGTATGGACGGTGGGGTGAGGGGGTTGCGTGGGGTGTGGAGGGTGGAGGGTGATGGAGGGGTGTGGAGGATGTAGTGAGGGGGTTGGGTAGGGGTGTGGAGGTTGGGGTGAGAGGGTTGGGTGGGGTGTGGAGCGTGAGGGAGGGGTGTGGTGGGTGAGGGAGGGGTTGGGTAGGGGTGTGGGGTTGGGTGGGAGTGTGGAGGGTAGGGTGAGGGGCTGGTTTGGGTGGAGGGTGAGGGGTGCGGTGGGTGAGTGGGGTGTAGAGGGTAGGATGAGGGGTGTGGAGGGTAGGGTGGTGAGGGAGGGGGATGTGGGCTGAGGGGCTGGTTTGGGTGGAGGGTGAGGGGTGCGGTGGGTGAGTGGGGTGTAGAGGGTAGGATGAGGGGTGTGGAGGGTAGGGTGGTGAGGGAGGGGGATGTGGGCTGAGTGTCTGGTTTCCGCGCCGTCACTCACCGCACAGTTTGATCAGACAACCAGCCGGCGTCACACCGCTCGTAGCCGCTGGCGTAGGCCGCCTCCAGCTGCTCGGGGGTGGCGATGTGCGCACTGACGTCCCGGCACGTCTGCTGCGCCCGGCTGAAGTTGAACGCGTACCGGGCCGATGCCTCCCGGTAGTGGAACACCACCCCTGCAGGAACAACGTCTGGTTATACACCTCGTCCCTCGGCACCCCTCTCCCACGGCGCGGCGCTCCCTCGGCACCATTCCTCCCGCAGTGGGGCGCTCCCTCAGCACCGCTCCCCCCACGACGCGGCGCTCCCTCGGCACCGCTCCCCCCACGGCGCGGCACCTCCTCGGCACCGCCCCTCCCGCAGTGCGGCTCTCCCTCGGAACCATCCTCCCACATTCGTGCCGAAACCTTGCCAGCGCCGGACCCCCACCCCCACCCTCTCCCCGCCTTACCCTTGACCTCCAGCCGAGCCAGGTCCTGGGCGTCGTCGATGCCGTGCTGCACCCCGCAGCGGTAGATGCCCGTGTCGTTGCGGAGCAGCCGGTGGATGGACAGGGAGACGTCGGTGGCCGTCGCCAGGTAGTTGGGCAGCTCCACCCGCCGGCGGTAGTTCTCGCTGACCTTCACCTTCTGCACCGTGGCCACCAGGATGTCCCACTCGCTGCCGTCCCGGACCAGGCTCCACTTCACCCGGGGCGCGGCGGGGGCGAGGGGCCGCTTGGCGTAGCTGGCGAAGCAGGGGATGGTCACCGATCCCCCCAACACCCCCTGCAAGGGGACCCTGGTTCCGGTGGTCACCGTTAGGGCGCTCTCTTCATCTGGGGGAAAAGCAGTGGTTACCCGAGCCCACACACCCCCACCTCCCGACTCCAACCCCCCACCCACCAACAAACCCCCAACTCCAACCCCCACCTCCCGACTCCAAACCCCCACCCCCCAACAACTCCCCAAATCCAACCCCACCAACTCGAATCCCCACCTCCCGACTCCAACCCCCAACAACCCCCCACACCCAACAAATCCCCAACTCCAACCCCCACCTCCCGACTCCAACCCCCCAACAACCCCCCAACTCCAATCCCCAACCCCCCAACTCCAATCCCCCAACACCAACCCCCACCTCAGCGTCATTTCCCAACGCCAACAGTTCTGGGCCCCCTCCCCACGGATCCTCAGATGTCAGGACGTCAAGCTTCATAAGCTGCCCAGGCGGGGGGTCGTGTCTCCGCCAGGAATCTCTGGGGATCCCTGCCAAGGACGCTGAGGAGGGCGGGTCGCTGAGTACAGTCAGGAATGGATGGATTTGTCCAGGGAAGTTGCGCTGTCATAGGTCATCTTATTGAACCGTAGGCCGGGCACAAGGGGCCGAATAGCGTCCTTCTCGTAGTCCTGTACTCTGCTACTCCCTGCCTCCCTCCCCATTCATTCCCTCCCCCTCAATGGCTCCGTCATTCCTTCCCCATTCCCACACCCTCCATTCGCTTCCTACCCTCATTCCCTCCCCTCCCCATCCCTTCCGTCATTTCCTCCCCCTCCCTCCATCAGTCCCTCCTCCCTGCCTCACCCCCTCACCGCCTCACCCCTTCCCCCTCCCTCACTCTCTCCGTCTCCCTCCCCCATGCCTGTTAGAAAGCTGCGGGCGCTGATTGATCTAAACATAAAAGCGGTTCAAGGCCCGTTGGAGGTTCCCGGGATTCAGAAATGCGTCCGAACTGATGGGCCTCCGCCTCCTCACCTCTCCCCTCCCTTCCCAACCCACCCCTCCCCACCCCACCCCACCCCACCCACCCCACCACACCCCAATCCTACCCACACAGCCCTACTCCACCCCCTCCCCTCCCCACCCCACCCCTTCGCACCCCACCCCACTACCCCCTCCCCAGCCTACCCCACCCAACCCACCCTAATCCTACCAACACAGCTCTACTCTATCCCTCCCCACCCCACCCCCTTCCCACCCCACCCCACTCCACACACCCCCACCTACCCCTCCCCACATCACAGAGCTGAATCCGGATTTCCTTTATATTTGCATGTTATAGAGGGAGGGGCTGTGGAGGGGCGGGGAGGAGAGAGGGAGAGAGGACGAGGGTCGGGCAGGGAAAGGAGGAGTGGTTGGGAGGAGGAGGGTGGGAGGCGGAGCGAGGGGGAGTGAGAGGGAAAAGGAGGAGAGGGAGGGAGAGGGAGGAGGGGGAGAAGGAGGAGAGGGAGGGAGAGGGAGGGGGAGAGGAGAGGATGGGAAGGGATGGGGAATGAGAGGGAGGGAGGGGGAGAGGATGGGGAGAAGGGATGGAGTCGGAGGGATGGGGAGGAGATGGATGGGGAGAGGGAGGGGTAGAGAGAGGGAGGGGTGGTGAGGGAGGCATGGGGAGAGGGAGGGGGTAGGGAGGGAGGAATGGGGAGAGGGAGAGATGGAGGGAGAGATGGGGAGAGGGATGGGTAGAGGGACGGAGGGGTGGGGAGAGGGAGGTAGGGAGGAAGGGAGGGATGGGGAGAGGGAGGTAGGGAGGAAGGGAGGAGTGGGGATGGGGAGGTAGGGAGGGAGGGAGGGATGGGGAGAGGGAGGTAGGGAGGAAGGGAGGGGTGGGGATGGGGAGGGGGAGAGGGAGGGAGGGATGGGGAGAGGGAGGGGGGTAGGGAGGGATGGGGAGGGGGATGGGGAGAGGGAGGGAGGGATGGGGAGAGGGAGGGGGGTAGGGAGGGAGGGATGGGGAGGGGGATGGGGAGAGGGAGGGAGGGATGGGGAGAGGGAGGGAGGGAGGGAGGAAGGGAGGGATGGGGAGGGGGAGAGGGAGGGAGGGATGGGGAGAGGGAGGGGGTGGGGAGGGAGGGATGGGGAGGGGGATGGGGAGAGGGAGTGAGGGATGGGGAGAGGGAGGGAGGGAGGAAGGGAGGGGTGGGGAGGGGGATGGGGAGAGGGAGGGAGGGATGGGGAGAGGGAGGTAGGGAGGAAGGGAGGGATGGGGAGGGGGAGGGGGAGAGGGAGTGAGGGATGGGGAGAGGGAGGGGGTAGGGAGGGAGGGATGGGGAGGGGGAGGGGGAGAGGGAGTGAGGGATGGGGAGAGGGAGGGGGGTAGGGAGGGAGGGATGGGGAGGGGGATGGGGAGAGGGAGGGAGGGATGGGGAGAGGGAGGGAGGGAGGAAGGGAGGGATGGGGAGGGGGATGGGGAGAGGGAGGGGGGTAGGGAGAGGGAGGGGGTAGGGAGGGAGGGGTGGGGAGGGGGAGGGGGAGAGGGAGGGAGGGATGGGGAGGGGGATGGGGAGAGGGAGGGAGGGATGGGGAGAGGGAGGGGGTAGGGAGGGAGGGGTGGGGAGGGGGAGGGGGAGATGGAGGGAGGGAGAGATGGGGAGGGGGATGGGGAGAGGGAGGGAGGGATGGGGAGAGGGAGGGGTTAGGGAGGGAGGGGTGGGGAGGGGGAGGGGGAGATGGAGGGAGGGAGAGATGGGGAGGGGGATGGGGAGAGGGAGGGAGGGATGGGGAGAGGGAGGGGGTAGGGAGGGAGGGGTGGGGAGGGGGAGGGGGAGATGGAGGGAGGGAGAGATGGGGAGAGGGAGGGAGGGAGGAAGGGAGGGGTGGGGAGGGAGATGGGGAGAGGGAGGGGGGTAGGGAGGGAGGGGTGGGGAGGGGGATGGGGAGAGGGAGGGAGGGATGGGGAGAGGGAGGGAGGGAGGAAGGGAGGGGTGGGGAGGGGGATACTGAGCCTGACTGGGCCAGTCGCTCTCCCGGTTGGCAGGGAGTGGATCACTCCGGGAGATGTCAGCAGGCTTTGCTTATCTCCTTAGATAAACATTTCCAAGGAATTGTGAAATAAAATCAAAGGCCGGACACCTTTCCCGATCTGGCATTCGAAGAGTTAAGGGTCGGTTGCCGGGGGTGGGGGTAGTGGGGAGAGGGCTGCAGCCCGTGGGAACAGAGACCTTCCTTACCTTGCTCATCATCCCAGAGCGGTGCAGCGACACCGGGTCCCGCCAGCAGCAACACGAGCAGCAGCGCACGGCCCGGCATGTCTGCCCTGCAGCGAGACACAGAACGAGGTGACATCGCAGAGCACTCGGACCCGGGCTCGCTCTCCGCCCGCGGGTCCTCCCCGCCCTCCGCCTCCTCCCTCGAGCAGACACTCCCCCGGGGTACCAACAATAACGGGGAGCAGCGAACAATCTGCTGGAGGACCTCGGCGGGTCATACAGCAGGGAAACAGGCCATTCGACCCATCTCGTCCATGCCGACCAAAATTCCTGTCGACCAGTCCCATTTGCCCGCGTTTGGCCCCATCTCCCTCTAAACATTTCCTCTCCATGTACCTGTCCACGCTCCTGTTAAACGCTGTTATTGCATCTGCCTTAACTACTTTCTCTGGCAGTTCGTTTCACATACATACCTGCCTCTCGGTGCAAAAGTTGCCCCTCAGGTTCCTATTAAATCTCTCCTCTCTCACCCTAAATCTATGACAATGTCAACAAGACAAAAGAGCCGGTGATTAACTTCAGGAAGGGGGCGGTGCACACGCTCCTGTCTACATCAATGGTGCTGAGGTTGAGAGCTTCAAGTACCCGGGAACAAACATCACCAACAGCCTGTCCTGGTCCAACCACGTAGACGCCACGGCCAAGAAAGCTCACCAGCGCCTCTACTTCCTCAAGAGGTTATAGAAATTTGGCATGACCTCTTTGACCCTTACCAAACTTTACCGATGCACCATAGAAAGCATCCTATCCAGATGCATCACAGCTTGGTACGGCAACTGCTCTGCCCGTGACTGCAAGAAACTGCAGAGTGTTGTGGACACAGCCCAGCGCGTCACAGGGAAAAGACTGTGTGTATTCACCTTATCTGTGCATAGAGCAGCACCTGTGGGGGCAGGGGAACTGTCGACGTTTCGGGTCAGGACCCTGCATCCGGGCTGAGAGAGGAGAGGGGGAGTGGTGAGACGGGGCTGGTGGGTGATGGGGGACTGAGGAGGGGTGAAGGATGGTGAGCAGATAGAGCCAGGAAGGGGATAGGGAGGGGTGGATACAGAGGCAGGTGGAGGCTCGCTGCCCTCACAGTCCTGATGCAGGGTTTCGATCCGAAACATTGACAATTCCTTTCCTCCCACAGACGCTGCTCGACCCGCTGAGTTCCTCTACCAGATTGTTTGTTGCTCCAGATTCCAGCTTGTTGGCACAAGCCGCTGGGATGAGGTGCATGGTCAAGGAAGTGGAATTTGGAATTGGTTTATTATTGTCTCATGTACCGAGGTCCAGTGAAAAACTTGTCTTGCATACCAATCGTACAGGTCAATTCATTATACAGTGCATTGACGTAGTACAGAGTAAAACAATACAGAATGCAGAATAAACTGTTACAGAGAAAGTGCAGTGCAGGCAGATAATAAGGTGCAAGGTCACAACGAGGTAGACCGTGAGGTCAAGAGTCCATCTTATCATACTAGGGAATCATTCAATAGTCTTACAACAGCGGGATAGAAGCTGTCCTTGAGCCTGGTAGTACGTGCTTTCAAGTTTCTGTATCTGCCCGACGGGAGGGAGGAGGAGAGAATGTCCGGGGTGGGTGGGGCCCTTGATTATGTTGGCTGTTTCACCAAGGCGGCGAGAAGTGTAGACAGAGTCTGTGGAGGGGAGGCTGGTTTCTGTGATGTGCTGAGCTGTATCCACAGCTCTCTGCGTGAAGCGTGAAGGGTCACGGCAGAGGTGTAGGTGTGAGGTCAAGAAGTTGGGTTAGGGCAAGGTCAAGGTGAAGGTCCAAAACTGCGGGGTCAAATTGCTGGATAAAGATGGTTAGGACGTTTTCCTTCCTCTGTGCTGACCGCCCACCTCCCCGTTCCCCCACACTCTTCCGTGATGGACAGATGAGGAAAGACGGGGCTGCTTGGGCCGGATGGGTGAAAACCTTCTCCCCGTCTCCCCTCGTATCGCATCATTATTCAGTTTAAAACCTTGATTAAATCTTTCATCGGCCTCTGTTCCGCATAAAACTAACGTAACCTCTCCAGATGCTGGAATCTGGAGCAACGAACAATCTGCTGGAGGAACTCGTGGGGCTGGCGGTGAGGGGTTACAGAGACGGGGGGGGGGGTGTAGGGGAGGGAAGGAGTTACAGAGACGGGGAGGGTGTGAAGATCGGTTCCGGTTTAAACGTATTTGCTCTTGGTCGTACTCCCGAGAATCCCATCTCCTCTGGCGCTGGGAGCGGTGCAGGGGTCCTGTCACTCTCCGTCCGCCCCCCCACCCCCCACCCCCCGACCCCTGCCGATAGTTGGCGGGCATCCCAGGATGTGTGGGGAATGTGAATCGCTCCATGCAGCCTGTGTTGGCCAATTCCTTCCATCTCCCAGGAGGCGGACACAATGAAGCTTCTGCTTCTGTAGGCAACTCACGTTCCCACCGCAGAAGCGGCGCCTCTCGGGCCCGGGTTCTCTCGCTTTCCGGCAGGCGGGAGCTTCTCCCGTCTGGGGAAGAAACCCCGGGCTCTGGGACACCGAGTTACTGCGTCTCCCTGCCCTAAACAGCCCTCTGACACACCAATGATGAACTGTAACCTCTGCCCAGAATCTCAACGCCCTCCAGGTTAAAGGGAAATTCATTGGAGGCACTCTATATCCTGACCGTTTCAAAGGGTCCCGGGGTGGGGGGGGGGGGGCGGAGTTAGGGATCCAGGGAGCTGCAGGGCAGGGAGACGGAGGGAGAACCGGGTCAGGCCTGGAATCTCGTCTCCCCCCGGGGAGGGGTCGGCGGGGAGCTCGGGATGTCTGGGAGGACAGAGGGCGGCTTCCACGGGGTTGCTGCTCGGCCGAATCGGCCCAGGCCCCAAGGGCTGAAAAAGGGGGACAATTAACATGGGCGGAAGGGTGGGGGGGACTAAGGGTGGGGCAAACAGAGAGGGAGTGGGAGTGTTAGGGAGGGAGGGAGAGGGAGCTGAGGGAGGGGAGGGAGGGGGTCTAGAGAGGGAGGGAGGGGGGCTAGAGAGAGGGAGGGGCAGAAAGAGGGGGCAGAGAGGGAGGGAGGGGCAGAGAGGGAGGGAGGGGCAGAGAGGGAGGGAGGGGAGACGAGGACCTGGGCTGGATAGAGGACATTCTCCGCAGCAATGGATTCTGGGATTGCACAAGTTCCATTCCTGGGAACGAATCAAAATCCCATCAGCCGAGAAGCTGCGAAACAAAAAGTTGGGAGAAGGGACTGGGCGGGAAACGAATAATTCCGCTTGATCAGTCAGCCTCACTGCCTCGGTCCATGACACTGTGGGTGGAGCGGTCCGAGGGAGCTTCGCACTAAAGAAGGGGCGGTACCGAGGGAGCGCCTCACCGTTGGGTGGGGGGTAGGGGAGGTGCCGAGGGAGCGTCGCACCGGTGGTGGGGGGGGGGGGGGGGGCGGGGGAACAGAGTAACTGTACGGTCCACGGATTCATCCGGAATCCGAGCATCGGACGCTGCCCCCGACACACTCCCCCTACCCACAGCCCCACTACCCGCTCCCTCTCTCCACAGTGTACCCACCGCGGCCTTCACCTTGGTCCGAAAGTCGCCTGTGAGCGAGGGGAGAGAAGGAAACTGGCAATGTTGAAAAATAAAGGATGAGAAATGTGGGGGAGGGTGGGGGGAGTGAGGTGGTGGAGGGAGTGACGGGACGGGGGGATTGGGTGGGAGAGTGAGGGGGCGGGGGAGTGCGGAGGGAGTGGGAGAGTTAGGGGGCAGGGGTAGTGGCGAAGCGGCAGGGGAGTGAGAAGGGGGAGGGGGAGTGGGTGGGGGAGTGGGGAGGGGGTGGGGGTTTGGGGAGGGGTTGGGGGAATGAGGGTAGTGGAGTGGGGAGGGGTTGGGGGTGGGGGAGTGGGGAGGGGTGTGGGGGGAGTGGGGAGGGGTTGGGGAAGTGGAGAGGGGTTGGGGGAGTGAGGGTAGTGGAGTGGGGAGGGGTTGGGGGTGGGGGAGTGGGGAGGGGTGTGGGGGGAGTGGGGAGGGGTGTTGGGGGAGTGGGGAGGGGTTGGGGGTGGGGGAGTGGGGAGGGGTGGGGGAGTGGGGGTAGTGGTGGGGAGGGGTTTGGTGTGGGGGTGGGGGAGTGGGGAGGGGTGTGGGGGGAGTGGGGAGGGGTGGGGGAGTGGGGGTAGTGGTGGGGAGGGGTTTGGTGTGGGGGTGGGGGAGTGGGGAGGGGTGTTGGGGGAGTGGGGAGAGGTTGGGGGTGGGGGAGTGGGGAGGGGTGGGGGAGTGGGGGTAGTGGTGGGGAGGGGTTTGGTGTGGGGGTGGGGGAGTGGGGAGGGGTTGGGGAAGTGGGGGAGGGGTGGGGGAAGTGAGCGGGTGGGGCGATTGAGAGAGGGGAGCGGACCTCTGGGAAGTGAGTTCTGGTGAATATTTCCAGACTGGAATCTGAGGGCACAGGTCTAAGGTGAGAGGGGAGAGAGTTAATGGGGAACTGAGGGGCAACTTCGACACCCAGAGGGTGGTGGGTGTGTGGAACGAGCTGCCAGAGGAAGTGGTAGAGGCGGGAAAATTACAACGTTTAAAAGACATTTGGGCAGGTACACGGGCAGGAAAGGTTTAGAGGGATACGGTCCAAACGCAGGCAAATGGGACTGGCTCAGTTAGGCAACGGTCAGCATGGACGAGTTGGGCCGAAGGGCCTGTTTCTTGGCTATGTAACTCTGTGACTCTAGCACTGCGCGACAAATGGCGCCCGCTGGAACCGACCCAGTCCCGCCGGCAGATCACCCCGAGCTGGACGGTTCAGTCAAGGAGCTGGCTGGCGCGCCGAAGGTTAGAGAAGAAGGGCTCCCTCGGCAGATGAAGTGACCTAGATCTGATATCCTCCCGTCTCTCCTGTTCTGTCCTCTGTCTCTCTCCCACCCCTCACGTTCCCTGCCACCTTCAGCTCTGTTGAACACACGTTAACCAGTCGGTGGGGGGGGGGGGCATGGGGGAGGGGGAGGGGGGAAGGGGAGGGGGGAGAAGACCTTCAGATCCCCTTTCGCTTTACTGCTGTCAATACAGATGGAAATCTGTCTCTCTCTCTCTCTCAGACACACACACACACACACACACTCACACACACACACACACACACACACACACACACACACACACACACACAGACACAGACACACACAATGGGATGGAGAAGTGGGTGGAGGGCGGAGAGAGGCAGAGGGTGGGGTAGGGGAGAGGTTGGGGAAGGGGAGAGGGGAGGAGGGGGAGGGGAAGGGAAGAGGGTGGTTGAGGGAGAGGGATGAGAGGGGCAAAGGGGAGGGGGTTGAGGGGGCAGAGGGGGAGAGGGTAGAGAGGGGGAGGGAGGTTAGAGGGAGAGATGGGGAGAGGGGGAGGGGGAAGAGGAGAGGGGGAGAGGTGGACGGGTTTGGGGACGAGGAGGAGGAGGGAGGGGGATGGGGAGGGAGAGGAGGGAGGGGTAGAAGGGAGGGGGAGGAGGGAAAGGAGGGGAGGGTTGTGTGAGGTGTGAGAGGTTGAGGGGGTGGGGAGGGGAAGGGAGGGAGGGAGAAGGGGAGGGGAGGAGAGGGAAGGGGTTGGGAGGGTGGGGAGGAAGGAGGGAAGAGGAAGGGTAGGGGTGAGAGAGATTGTGGAAGGGGAGGGGATGGGGAGAGGAGTGTGAGTGTAGGGGAGGAGAGGGATGGGGAGGGAGAGGAGGCGGGGAGGGGAATCAATGAGGGTGATGTGGAGTGAGGGCGGGGGATGAGGGACTGGAATGAGGGAGGGGGTGAAGTGGGGTGAGGGAGTGGTGAGGGTGAGGGAAAGGGATGAGGGACTGGAGGGGGATCGGGATGAGGGAGGGAGTAGCGGAGGTGGATGGGGTCGAGGGGAGGGAAGGGAATAGCGGAGTAGCGGAGAGGAAGGAAATTAAGGGAGGAGGGTGGGCGAGGAGGGGAGACTAGAGGTAGGAGCATGGGGAAAGGGGGAGGAGAGCAGAAGGGAGATGAAGGGGTTGGAGAGAGGCGAGAGTGAGGAGGAAGAGGAGGGAAGGAGAGAAGGATGGAAGAGGAGGGGGAGGTGAGGAGGAAGTGAGGGGAGGAGAGAGGTGAGGGAGAGGGGAGGAGGGAGACAGGGGAGGAGGGAGCTGAGGGGAGGAAAGGGAGGTGAGGGAGAGAGGGGAAGGAGGGAGGGAGGGGAGAGGTGAGGGGAAAGGAAGGAGAGGAGGGAGAGGGAAAGAGATGAGAGAGGGGAGGAGGAACGGGAGGGAGGGATGAGGAGAGGGGGAGGGAGGAATGAGGAGAGGGGGAAGGGAGGGATGAGGAGAGGGGGAGGGAGGGATGAGGAGAGGAGGGAGGGAGGGATGAGGAGAGGAGGGAGGGGAGGAGAGGGGGAGGGAGGGATGAGGAGAGGGGGGAGGGATGAGGAGAGGAGGGAGGGAGGGATGAGGAGAGGGGGGAGGGATGAGAAGGGGGGAGGGAGGGGTGAGGAGAGGGGGAGGGAGGGAGGGATGAGGAGAGAGGGGGAAGGGATGAGGGGGGAGGGAGGGATGAGGAGGGGGGAGGGAGGGATGAAGGGAGGGAGGGATGAGGGGGAGGGAGGGAGGGGTGAGGAGAGGGGGAGGGAGGGATGAGGAGAGGGGGAGGGAGGGAGGGGTGAGGAGAGGGGGAGGGAGGGAGGGGTGAGCAGAGGGAGGAGGGATGGGGAGGGAGGGATGAGGAGGGAGGGAGGGAGGAGGAGAGGGGGGAGGGATGAGGAGGGGGAGGGAGGGGGGTGAGGAGAGGGAGGAGGGATGGGGAGGGAGGGATGAGGAGAGGGAGGGTGAGGAGGGGGAGGGAGGGAGGGGTGAGGAGAGGGGGAGGGAGGGATGAGGAGAGGGGGAGGGAGGGGTGAGGAGAGGGGGAGGGAGGGAGGGGTGAGCAGAGGGAGGAGGGATGGGGAGGGAGGGATGAGGAGGGGGGGAGGGAGGGATGAGGGGGGAGGGCGGGAGGGATGAGGAGAGGGGGAGGGATGAGGAGGGGGAGGGAGGGAGGGATGAGGAGGGGGGAGGGCGGGAGGGATGAGGAGAGGGGGGAGGGAGGAGAGAACGGGGCTGGTGAGGCCGCGAAGGGAGAAACAAGAGGTGTCACCTTGGGTTTGGCTGCCGCCGCAAAGTGTGCGGTTCCTCTGCGGGCGCCGTGCGGAGGCGCCGGGCCTGGCGGTGACGGACTGCAGCCGGGACCGAGCTCCCTCCGACACCGACGGCGAGCCGGGGACGGAGAGGGAGGGGAGCTGCGTCAACGCTTCTCTCCTCCTCCGGAAAGAATCGTCCTCACCTCCCGTGCACCGCGACCGGGCTCCGTCCGCGGACACTCGGCCCCTCTAGCGGGGCGCTCCCGTTCTGGGACTGCAGCAACTTCACACCGCTACAAAAGTCCAGTCACTTCAACATCCGCATTCTTTAATGGAAGCGACTCGCTTCTTTACAACAAGGCGCAGAGCTCGGTGAAGCGGCGGGTTAAAAGGCCGGATTCACCGACGCTCAACAGAAGTTTTTATATTTTCTCAGTTTTTGAACCGTGTTAATTTCAAGGCGCATGCGCTGCTTGAGTCAAAGTCACTGCAGTAAATCTGGATCCGAGCGAGAGAGAGAGGGAGAGAGAGTGGGGGAGGGAGAGAGGGAGGGGAGGGAGGGAGGGAAAGATGGGGAGAGAGAGGGAGAGATGCAGTGTCGGGGGAGAGGAGGGGTTCTCAAAACACCCCGAGATGCATCACAGATTCTGAGGACTTGAAACGCAGCTGCCCCCGCCCCCCCCCCCAACACAAACACACACACACACACAAACCGTACACTGTCATTGACATAAGGGGGCAGGAAAAGGCCATTCAACCCCTCGAGTCTGTTCCATCCTTCAATGGCTGCCAAGCAACCCATGCCCGCCCGCGTTCTCCGCGCTTCACTAAATGTCTCCTGTTTGATCAAAAAAAAACTGTCCGTCTCAGACCGCGAAACTCAGAGTCTGTCGTCGTGTCCTAGTCCAATATATCGAAGGCCACTCGGCCCATGGAGTCTATGGTGACTCCCGAACTGGTCAACTGTCTTGCTGCGGGTCGGGAGTCACGGGTCGGGATACAGTGTTCCATCCTGCGGGGGTTGGTGAACAAGGCGCAATTACTGATCCGTTTCCCCAGCTGTAACCCCATGAACGTTTCTGTTCTGTTCTTCTGCGATCAGTCCCCCGTAAGTTTCAGAGAGGACCGGAACAAGCCATTCGGCCCAACTAGTACATGCTAGCCTTTATCCTCCACTTCAGCCCCCTTTGTTTCTTGTCTATAAATATCAGCCTGGCTCTCAGCCAACCTCCCCATTGACAGACTAACCCTTAGCTATAGCAGGCCCTTCAGCCCGTCAAGTCCCTCCCCACACGAATTACAGCGCACAATTAACACACAGGGAGTGTGCAAACTCCACACTGACAGTGTCGGGGGTGGGGATCGAACCCCGGTCTCTGGCGCTGCGCGCACCGGCTTTACCCGCTGCGCCACTGGGCCGCCCGTAACGAAGTTCTCTCTCAGGTGGGAAACGTTAACTGTCTCCCTTCCCACAGATGCGGACTAAACTCTTTTTTCCCTGTTTCTAGCATTTTCTGTGCGTGTTTTAATTTTTAAGATTACCACCATCCGGAAAGTGATCCAGTGATCCAAGTAAAGAGAGTTCTGGATAAGACGAGCCTTCGGGCTAAATTGGGGGGATGTTTATTTCAACAATATAAGGCAGGAGTCAATCTAAGGCAGGAACATGGAACAACAAACAGTCTGCTGGAACCACTCAGCAGGTCGACCAGCGTCTGTGGGAGGAAAGGGATCGTCGACGTTTCAAGTCTAAACCCTGCATCAGGACTCGGGAACCAGCATCGGGCAGGGACTGTAGATTGGCGGCGGCTGTTTGAAGGTAAACCCAAATCTGACATGTGCAAGTCCTTTAAAGGCCAGCTGGTTAGACTTCGGGACCAGCATGCTCCTCTGAGGATGATAAGGTTCGGGGACTTTGGACTACAAGAGATATTGCAAGTTTAGTCAAAAAGAAAAAGGAAACATATGTAAGGTTCAGGAAGCTGAAATCATGCAGGGGCCTTAAAGGAAGCAGGAAGGAACTTAAGCAAGAAATTAGGACCACTAAAAGGGGCCATGAAATGTCCTTGGCCAGTAGGATTGGAATTCCTGAGGGTGTTTATATATATACTAGGAGCAAGAAGGTAGCTAGGGAGAGGGTAGGACCAGTCAAGGACAAAGGAGGGAATTTATGGGAGTGGGCAAAGTCCTTAACGAGTACTTTGCATCCGTATTCACCAAGTACAATGATGGTGAGATTAGGGAGGGGTGGGGTGATATTCTAGGCCATATCGATATCGAGGAGGAGGAGGTGAGGTGTGTATTGAGAAACAGCAAGGCCTTTGACATGGGAGGCTGCTCCAGAAGGTCACGTCGCCTGGCATTCAGGATGAAGTAGTCAATTGGATTCAACAGCGGCTTAGCAGGTGAAGTCAGAGAGTGGTAGTAGATAGTTGTCTCTCTGACCGGAGGCCTGCGACTAGTGGTGTGCCGCAGGGATCGGTGCTGGGTCCGTTGTTGTTTATCATCTATATTAATGATTTTGATGATAACGTGATAAACTGGATCAGCTATTTTGCAGATGACACCAAGATTGGGGGCGTAGTGGACAGCGAGGAAGGCTATCAAAGCTTGCAGCATGATCTGGACCAGCTGGGAAAATGGGCTAAAAAATGGCAGATGGAATTTAATGCAGACAAGTGTGAGGTGATGCACTTTGGGAGGACAAACCAGGGTAAGACTCACACAGTGAACGGTAGGGCTCTGAGGTGTGCGGTAGAACAAAGGGACCTAGGAATTCAGATCCATAGTTCCTTGAAAGTGGCATTTGGTAGATAGGGTTGTAAAGAGAGCTTTTGGCATTTTGGCCTTCATAAATCAGGGCATTGAATACAACAGTTGGGATGTTGTTTTGAAGTTGTACAAGATGTTGGTGAGGCCAAATTTGGAGTATTGTGTGCAGTTCTGGTCCATGAACCTACAGGAAGGATATCAATAAGCTTAAAAGAGTGCAGAGAAAATTTACAAGGATGTTGCTGGGACTTGAGGACCCAAGTTACAGGGAAAGGTTGAATAGGTTTGGACTTTATTCTCTGGAGTGCAGGAGGATGAGGGGAGATCTTATAGAGGTATACAAAATTATGAGGGGTATAGATAGGGTGAATGCATGCAGGCTTTTCCCCCTAAGGTTGGGTGAGACTAGAACTGGAGGACATGGGTTTAGGGTGAAAGGTGAAATATTTAAGGGGAATCTGAGGGGGAACTTCTTCACTCAGAGGGCGGTGCGAATGTGGAATGAGCTGCCAGCAGAAGTGGCGGATGTGGGTTCAATTGGAACATCTATGAGAAATTTGGATAGGTCCATGGATGGGAGGGTTTTGGAGGGATATGGTCTGGGTACAGGTAGATGAGACTGGGCAGATCAGGTTGGCATGGATAGGATGGGCTGAAGAGCCTGTTGCTGTGCTGTAGTGCCCTATGATAAATCCCCATGGAATCTATCCCAGGATACTGAGGGAGACAGGGGAAGAGATCAATGAGGCCTTGACAGAGACCTCTGTATCCTCTTTAGCCACAGGCAAGGCCCCGGAGAACTGGAGAACAGCCAGTGTTGTTCCTCTAAGAAGGGTAACAGGGACAAACCAGGGAATTACAGGCCAGTGAGCCTTGCATCAGTGGTGGGGAAATTATTGGAGAAGATTCTTAGGGACAAGATTTACTCACATTTGGAAAAGCGTGGACTTACGAGGAACAGTCAGAATGGCTTTGTGTGGGGGAGGTCACGTCTTACTAATTTGTTTGAGGAACTGACGAAGGTGATTGCTGAGGGTAGGGCAGTGAACGTTGTCTACACCGACTGTAGTAAAGCTTTCGACAAGTCAGCTGATCCAGCAGATAAGTCACATGGGATCCACAGTGAGTCGAGCTGGATAAAAAATTGCCTGGCCTTTAGACGACATAGGGTAGTGGTGGAGGTCTGTGACCAGTGGTGCTCGGACCTCAGCTGTTCGTGATGTACGTAAAGATGATCAGAATGTAGGTGGGCTGATGAGCAAGTTTGCAGACAGCAAAACAAACCGGTGGAGTTGTGAATAGTGAGGAAGATTGTCAAAGGATACAGTGGGACATAGATCAGATGGATATGGGTGTAGAAATCTGGACATTTTGGGAGGTCAAATGCAAGTATACAGTCAATGGCAGGACCCTTAGTAGCACTGATGTACAGAGGGGCCTTGGGGTGCAAGTCCAGAGCAGGCTAAGTGTTGGCTGTTGGGATCACTCAGTCAACAGGCTGTGGGCTTCGGATCTGGTCCTAGTACGAAAGCACAAATGTCTAGGCTGATATTTGTGTTACAGAGGCAGTACTGAAGGAGCATCACACTGCGGGAGGGGCAGTGAGGGAGTGTCACACTGTGGGAGGGGCGGCGAGGAGGGAGTGTCACACTGTGGGAGGGGTGGCGAGGAGGGAGCACTGCGCTGCAGGAGGGGCAGTACTGAGGGAGTGTCACACTGTGGGAGGGGCAGCGAGGAGGGAGCGTCACGCTGTGGGAGGGGCAGCGAGGAGGGAGCGTCACGCTGTGGGAGGGGCAGCGAGGGAGTGGCACACTGTGGGAGGGGTGGCGAGGAGGGAGCATCACATTGTGGGAGGGGCAGTACTGAGGGAGCATCACACTGTGGGAGGGGCAGTATTCAAGTGCCATCAGCTTTCAGGTGTGATAGTAGCTGAAGCCTTGGCTGCAGTGTTTTGAAGAACTGGCTGTTCTCACCTGGGCCAACATTTAGCCCCCTTCCTTGTGACCTACCTACCTACCTTCTGCGACTGCTCCAGTATCTCAGGGCATTTGTAGCTTCATCATTAATGTACCAGTATCTCTGCAGCCACTCCCCTTATCATACCTGCAGGTTCTCAGCTTAAGGGGATTTGTGGTCCCACGGACAGTCCTGGCATTCCGGCTGACACATCCCCAGATTCCCATCCCTCCATCATTGACAGCCCTGCCTTCAGCTGCCTAGGCCCTGAGCTCTGGAGATCCCTCCATTAAACCTCACCACCTGCACCTCCTCTCAGAAGCTCCTCAAAACAAAAGTCTTTGCCTGATACTGTAGTAATCACCTGCAGCCAACTGTGGTCAACCTCACATGTTGTCTGACAGCTCTACTGCACAGCACCTTGCAACAATTCACTTTGTTCAAGGGACTCTATAAATACAACGTTCACACATTCCTTCATCATGACATCATTCTGTACATGACCCAGAAAATGTCCCATATATTGATAGATGTAGCATTTTTTTTTAAAAATCAGAAATGAATTGTGCAGAGGGATTTCAGAAACTCGCTCCATAGAATCCATGACCATCTCCGTTACCTCCGCGGTTTGCTGCAAGTCAGTTTTTCATTGCACCTGTGCACACATGTACTTGTGCATCTGACAATAATCATCAGCAATTTTCTTACGAAATGTTCAGGAGCAGCGGTGATGTTGATCAGTAACTCAGAGCCCTGCACTAAAAGTTGATCACAGCTTCAGTTTCCACCTGGACATCCTGAGAAAGGAAAGGTGACGATGAGGCTGGTAAATAGTTGCCAACACCCCAACTAGTGCAGGAAAGAAATGCCAGGTTCCTCGCCAGACCTGGCCTACGTTGACAGCTAACTCCCTTCAGACGGGTCTAGCAAGACAATATGTTTCACCACCACAAACTGGAGCGGTCACAGGGGGAATGTGCAAACTCCACACACACACACACACAGAGCACCAGAGGTCAGGATCGAACCCAGGTCTGTGGCGCTGTGCCACCCACTTCAGGCAGACCAGTTCACAACATCTCACAACACCAGGTACAGGATGTTGCACAGGACATACAGAATGCAAGACACACTGCAGTTACTCACTGAGGGTACCCCCTTCATGAAACCCACACTGCCCCCTCCTCCAAGAGGGCAGCAGTTGCAGGGGACATCACCACCTGCAGCTTCCCCCTCCGTGAGATTAGGATGAAGTGGAAAACACAGAGAAGTCAGTGCTCAGGGCCAACAAGGCATCTATCGCCCACTTAAGCCTCTCCCCATCTAAATCAGCTTCACCATTCCCCCTTACACTTGTGATGTTGCAGCTTGATAAACTTCTGGTTTGGCTGCACGGAGCATTGTGTGCAGTTCTGGTTGCCCCGTTACAGGGAGGGTGTGGATGCTTTGCAGAGGGTGCAGAAGAGGTTCACCAGGATGCTGCCTGGATTAGAGGGCATGAGCTATAAGGAGAGGTTGGACAAACTTGGGTTGTTTTGCCTGGAGCAGCGGAGGCTGAGGGGAGACCTGATAGAAATTTCTAAGATTATGAGAGGCAGGGATAGGGTAGACAGTCAGAATCCTTTTCCCAAGGTGGAAATGTCAAGCACTAGATGACGTGCACTTAAGGTGAGAGGGGAAAAATTTAAAGGAGCTTTTAAGAGGGGCTTGGATGGGCACATGGATGCGAAGACAATAGAGGGACATGGGAATCCTGTAGGTAGGAGGGAACAGCTATGTCAGCACAACATTGTGGGCCGAAGGGCCTGTTTGGTGTTGTACTTTGATGAGATGTGGGGGGTGGGGGGGCAAGTTTTGTTTATTTTTACTCAGAGAGTGGTGGGTGCCTGGAATGTGCTGCCGGGGGTGGTGGTGGAGGCAGATGTTTAAGGGGCTGTTAGACAGGCACGTGAATGTGCAGCGACTGGAGGGAGATGGATCATGTGCAGGCAGAAGGGATTCAGTTTAATTCGGCTGTGTTTTCATGCTGGGCCGTAGGGCTTGTTCCTGTGCTGTTCTGTGTTCTGTGTTTGTCCAGTCTCTTCAGACCATTCACTGAGGCTGTGAATTCACATCATCCGAATTCCCCGCTGGACTCCTTAGTCCAACACCACCCCGACTCGGGAAACACCCACTGCCCTCTCAACCCTACGGCACTGAGGGGGCACCTTCACTGCACAAGCTCACCACCACCTTCACAAGGTCAAGCCAGCGACACCCCGATCCCACGAATATAGAAAACACCACACAATCGCAGGATTGATAAATATATGTACAGATGCTTACGTCTGAAAGCACACACTCTGTGAAAGATTTCTTGGCTCTGGCTTCTGCCGAGATTGTCTTGGGCACTGAAGCGATCCCTGTGCTGAATGCTGCACTGTGTTAGCTGTGCGAGAGCCGTGAGCTGGCTGGCACCGCACTCTCTCACCATTTATCAGAGTGCAGGCAGAGGCAGCCAAGTTACCGGTGAGCCAGGACGTGAAGTCACCTCCGAGTTCCCTCAGAAAGGAGGGAGCCCAGCAGGGTGAATTCTTCTCTTTTCATAACACTTTCTGCTGCCTGCCACCACTTTCTACACACCTGTCACTCTGTTTCCCCAGGCTCCCCGACAGATTGCAGTTTCAGTGGGACATCTGAGCCACTGTCTGTGAAGGGCTTCACTGCGAATCTCACATTAACTGGGCTTGGGAACAAGGCAGAGAGTGGAATGGACAACACTGGTTTCAGAGACACACTCTCAGCTCAGCAGAGAGGCACGGCTACTGAACACAACACCACCAGTGAGATATTTTTGGGTCCAACAGCCTCCGATTCATAAACAGAGGGAAGAAAGGAATTGCTGAGCCAGATTAAAGTTAATAGGTTGGGAGAGGGAAAAGCTTCCATTTCAAAAGCACTTCCACACCCAGTCACAATGCAAGGCGGTCCTTGGTGAAGGGCAGTCACTGTCAGATGTACGAAATGTGCAGCTAATCTCTGCACAGCAAGATCCCACAGGTGGTCTGTTTATAATTGGGGCCCAACAGAGGAGACGGCTCCCTGGCTCTTCTTCAAAACAGTCTGACCTTGTATGTCATCCTGAGACAGCAGACCAGGGCCGTAGTTTAACACAACTCAAGGATGACACTTCAGTAGTGCTCCCTACAACAGTGCAGCACTCTCTCAGTACCGTCCCTCCCACAGAGCGACGCTCCCTCAGTACCGCCCCTCCCACAGTGTGACCTTCCCTTGCCCCTACACTGCAACATCAGCCATTATCAATGCCTGTGGTCTTCAGCTGTCAGGCTCAAACCCATAACCTCCTGACACTGAGAGGTGAGGAGGGTGAGTGAGTGAATGAGGGACAGAGATATATATACAGAGAGAGGGAAAGTGTGGGGAGAAAGAGAGAGAGAGAAACAGATGGAGAGAGTGAAAGTGAAGGGACGAGAAAGAGAGAGGGAGACAGAAAGGAAAGGCAGGTCGCAGTGCCCTGAGAGCCACAGACGTCACAAGTTGAAGATATCAGATGCAGGAAGCTGGTGGATTCCCGAGTTCGATGACTCCCACTGGAATAGCTACGACACTCTTATTTTTCAAAGAATGGTGTCAGCTGACAACCCAGATTTGGGAAACCTCTGGCAGATCCTTCGGTACCCCTCCGTCCACCCCCACCCAGCCCCTTCGAGCCAGAACCTCATGCATCACATTCAACCACCAGATCTCCATGACCACCCCTGCCCCGTCACAACCGTGGCACTGAGGGCCTCCCCGGTTAGCGCACCTTCCAAACCGGTCCCTACAAACACCTCCCCTACATGTTAAACAGAGCGTGGGCTGCGATTGGGGGAATCTCCACCTCAGCACAATCTTGTCCCGAACCTCCAGTCCAAGAGAAAAACACAGCAGGCACAACGAGCTTAAAAGGTTGTCTCTTCTTCTCGTTTCTGCAGGTAAACGGGAATACAAAAAAAATGCTGCAATCTGCTTTAAGATCCAAGCAATATCTCAAGCCTTGAAAGGGATTAAATCCCTGGAGAAAGGACACAGCGTGACAAGGGTCAAATCTTTCAACTCTTTTCCATTGTTCGACTGTTATCGTTAAAAAAGACCACCCAATATCAGTACTTTGTTACCGGTTATCCGCTTTAGCACAGGTCACTTTGAGTTGTCCGTGTCTGGGAGACTTGGTCTTCAGGAAAGGTTCCCAAATTCCCGCCTGTCAGCTCGGCCCTGGTCTGGATTGTGGAGGAGAACGGGAGGGGTGGTGAATTCTGTCTTTCCCACAGGCAGGCAAGCTCCTGCTTGCCACACCCTCTCCTGGGGCACCAGCTATTTCTCCTCTGTCTGTGAGGCCCCCTCAGACTCCAGCTGAGCCTCCACCAGCTTGTAGAGCTCCATCGTGGCACGAGCATCCTCCACCGAGGAGTGTCCCTTCTTGCCCACCTGAGGAGACAGCAACAGAGAAGAGGGCTGAGAAGGAACCACAGGGACGCCACGGCCGAGAAGGCTCACCAGCGCCTCTACTTCCTCAGGAGGCTAAGGAGATTTGGCATGTCCTCACCAATTTTCACTGATGCACCATAGAAAACATCCTATCCGGATGCATCACGGCTTGTTACGGCAACTGCTCTGCCCAACACCGCAAGGAACTGCGGAGAACTGTGGACACAGCTCAGCACATCATGGAAACCAGCCTCCCCTCCACTGACTCTGTCTACACTTCCCGCTGCCTCAGGAAAGCAGCCAATATAATCAAAGACCCCTCTCAGCCCGGTCATTCCCCCCCGTTCCACTAGGCAGAAGATAAAAAACTTGAGAACACATACCACCGGGCTCAAGGACAGCTTCTATCCTGCTGTAATCAGACCCCTGAACAGACGCCTTGTTCGATAAAGATGAACTCTTGATCTCTCAATCTACCTCGTCATGGCCCTTATTATCTACCTGCACTGACTTTCTCTGTGACTGTAACACTATATTCTGCATCCTTCTGTACCACCACGTGTACTTCTGCATGGAATGATCTGTTGCAGACAAAAGCTTTTCATTGTATCTCGGTACACAAGACAATAATAAACCAACTACCAATCTCAACAAGTCCCACGGCGCACAG